>NC_066853.1:1902380-2145263 GCF_001640805.2 Lates calcarifer
TGCATCCATGGGTACACTGCAAACAGGAACGTTAGCAACATTAAATATGATGAAAGGTGGGGCCAGTGTACAAGTTTCAAAGTAGAATAAATTAGAAGGGTGATGACCAAGTTTCTCTCTCTCCATCACTTCTCCCTCTCCAGCACTCTGAGTTACGGAGCGCTGGGTATATCAGCCCCTCTCCTGAGTGCTCCAGGCACAAGTAGACGCTATGAATTCTCAGCTGAGCATAAATCAGCACTTAACCAACTTCATCAGCAAAACAGGCGAACAAAACAGTAACTTGGCACTGTTGGTTGTTTGCCTTTGCCTTCAGCTCATTTCCATGGCAGCGGCAGCAGTGCAGGCTGTAAGTACGCTGCAAAAAATAACAAGCTTAGCAAATCATAGATCTGTAAGCTTATTATCATGGGAATGAGATAGATTGCTACTATAGATATTTACACAGGCGAGGATTTGGGGGACTCACTCAAGCTATTACACTTCAGGAATGAGCTTGGCAGCTTAAGACATCCTTTTTCTGGTGGCGATGACATAAAAAGGAAAAGCTGGAGTCCCATAAATGTTTACACCGATATATTTAATAACTCAGTGTGCCAGAAAATCCAAATGTAATCACAGATTCAGATCTATATAAATCCATTTAGAGCTAGGTGTAAAACAACCTTGTTTCAGATGATTATATATAAACACACCAACGACAGAGAGAAGAGGAGGGTCAGAAGTATCACTGTGATTTATATAATCGTGTACTCTGACAGTTATGGTCTTGTTTTTGAAAACACTGTGCACATACATCAGATTACAGAGAACTTGTTGCAGTCATTTTCCTTATATTTAGAATTTACTCATGTAAGTTTGACAAGAATTCTACTACAAATCTGCACAGGTTTAATGGTAGTATACAGAGTGGTTTATTTTCGGCTCTACCACACAATTCAGTTGTTGCTCAGAAAGTTTTGACATTACAACAGCTGCCTCAGGATCTTGCTGCAGAGCGTTGTCAAGGTGACCATCTTCATTATAACACCTGACAGAGGCCATGGCGTACATTATAGTGGGATGTATTCTCTCATTCATTTCTGTGTCATGTCATGTTGACCACCCCCTGTTTTGGACACGGACTGGACGGGGTCTTTTAATATCACAAGACTCGACGCTACATTTGTTATGTTTGGGATTCATGGTGTGTGTGTTTCTTCTTTTGATTCCTCTGGGACATGTTTGAGAATGAAACCTGCTTGCAAAATGGAGAATGGCTTGTAGTCTTCTGGTGTGAGGTCAACACGCTATAAATATACTGATGTGAAGCATGAACATGGAGATTCATTCTTATCTGGTCAAATATGTCAAAGTCAAGGTTCATTTATTTCTGCATTTCCAGAGCTTTGGACCCACAGTGGACCCTTAAATGACCACCTGCTACTTTTATTCAGTCTTACAGATAAAACCATCATCTGAACTACAGGCTCACATATTCAGAGCAGACGGTTCTTATACTGCTGACAAATTGCAAGAGCCATGTCAGGCCTGCAATCTTTTGCAGTGTAATGGGATTATTAGAGGAGCAGATTCATCAGTATTCAAGTCTGGTTCTTTCTTATTAACACAAAGAAGGATAAGGAAAGGGACAAAAAAAAAGACAGCATGTTCAGATGAAAACATTCTGCTGCTTTCTATCTGAAGGGGAGGGCTTTGGAGTGAGGTGAAGAGGGAAGATGGAGGATGAGAAAAAGCACCAAGTAATCAGTATTCATTTCCTGTATATGTGGTTACAAATCTGAAACAGATCATTGTCTTGATTATGCTCAGTGGAAACATGTTTTTTGAATGTTTGTTATATCTGTGAATGACAGTGGAGATGCTAGGGTGTGTTTCAGGTGGACTGCAGGTGTAGAAAGTTTACAACTGTCACACCAGAGACCAGGTTTTCCACAGTCCCATCTGCACTGAGATTTAGGGATCAATTATGTTTTTAATTAAATATAAATAAACACATTGTGTTTGAAATCAGTGTGAACTTTTTCTGTAGTTACTGATCAGTAGGTTTGAGCAACCCTGTATGAGATTCATGCTTCAAGAGCTGAACTGAAACCATAAATTAACAATGACCATAAATTCCTCCATCTAATTCCTTGTCTGGTGCTAACATAGGTCAAGACACCTGTCTTCACCTGCTTAATCACCTGTACTAAATATGTCAAAATGATGAATGTTGGATTATGAAAATACCATTTGTGCAAATATATTAAACAGGGCCTTGTGGTAGCAAAGGGAGTTGATTCAGGTAAGTGGAGAGAAATAAAAAGTAAAGAAAAATGGATGTAAAATGTCAAAAGCAGTTCCATTATGCTGCAGATCAGCCAGAGTTCTTCTAAGTAATAATAAATCATAAAGAACAAGCAGCTATAAACTGCAGCAAATCTCACCCATTAGCAAACAGTACAACTCTTTGATAAATGGAAATTTAAACTCGAGTTAAAATTAGTTTAAGCCAAACTACTTTACATAAAAGATGGAAAAACAAAACCAGTGGCTGCAGACACCTGCAGAATATCTAGCTCCCTGCCAGCTGACTGAGGCTTTTGTGACTGACGCACCTGAAGCTCACTGTGCTGCACCTTTGGTGCTGATGCAGATGCTACAGATGCTGAGGGGAGTGGCAGGTGTTGGCACACAGCTCAGGTTAGGCCACAAACCCCAAAGAGAACAGAGGCAAGAGAAGGATTCAAGAAAAGGTGGATAATAATCTGCATAATAATCTTAGCCCATAAAGCTACAAATGGAAGTCAGATCCTCTTAGCTTTAACATGCTTTTAGGAAATGAGGTCGTGGTTAGTAGCATAGCAGCAGCATCTTAGACCACTCATACATAGTCCAGAGATGTTTTGCTAAGACAGGTGAGGAGGGAGTTACAATTCCTGAGATGGGCTGAAAAAATAAAATACTTAGCTTAAAACACAGTGGACCTGAGATTTAACAGCTGGAACAAAAGAGAGTAAAGAGTCAAACTCTTAACATGTTGGTCAGTCAGTGTCTGGTCCATAGCAACACCATGATTTCACAGAGATTTAGCAGAAGAGGAAATTATACTGAGACCTTCCAACCCTGACCCACCACAACCATCTCTATTGACATGTTAATCCGAGGTCATTTAGAAACTATTTCACTGTTATGTTGAACACATGCAGTTTATTTGTCCACGGACTCCAACAGCCCTGCCCAGACTGATGATGCATACCATCAGATTACCTACAATTACACTATTGCCGTTCTCGCCGTTCTTGTCCTTGTTAGGTTAACTGAAACACAGATATTTTTTAGACAATGCACAAGATAAAATGCTGCTGTTTTTCTTGAGAGGACTGTCTTGTTTCCATGCAATAGAGAATTCCTCCGTCCAAAGCCCCAACTTGACAGACAGACTGTCAACTATTCTAGTGTGCATCCTTTGTGGCTGCTGCTCCACCCATGTGGGCTGCCCCGTGCTGAGAATGAAGTGGCTCCATTATTCAGCCCAAGAGTAAGGGTGGTGGATGTGGAGGAGGGTTCCCTGGGAGGAGAGCTGTGCATATATTAGAGCGTAATTAATCTGCAGGAGACAGAGGGATGAGGGAGAGGAGGGAAATGGAGAGAGTGATGGAGGGTGAGAGAGGAGGAGAGAGAGTGGAAAAGAGAGAAACAAAGACAACGAGAGAGATAAGAGAAAGCAGTGGATCAGAGAGAGGAATAGGAAAATGAGAGGGGAGGGTATAACTGAGTGCAAAAAAAAAAAAAACAAGTGTGCACAAGTGTGTTTGAGTGTGACAGAGAAAGAAAAGGCTGACAGAGAGTGATAGGGCGAGTTAGAGAAACAGAGAGAGAGTATAATTACAGAGGTTGAGCCACAGGGCTCCTCTATGGATCATTAGCCAGCTTAAAGAGCCAAGGCCCCAGCTCTGTGTGGAGAGACTCAACAGAAAAGGTCACAACTTCTGCAGCGCAGGATGGATACTCTGCAGTGTGCTCTGGCCAGTTTGCCCTATTTATCTGGGCAGTTAGGAGACACAGGCCCTCAGATAAGGAGCTAATAAACTGCAGTGATCAAGAACAAAACACAGAGTTTGAAAATGTTTGGCCTTATGAAAGCTGCTTTGCAACATGTATGGGTACTCACACTGAGCCTGTGATGAATAGGTTTCTATAGCACAACATGGCACAGTGAGTTGATGAGTACTGGACATTGAGTGGTTGCAGAAACAGCACAAACTGCCTGTCGCCAGAAGCTCCTCTTCAGCAGGAAATGTCGGTTTTACAGCGGCAGGATCTTTACACAGCAAACACAGCTGAAAGACAGTGGATCAGAAAAGAGTGAAGCAGCTAAGTTAGACAAATTCAAGACAGGAACATAGGGGTTGAACCAAGTCTTCAAACCACTGACACAAAGGAGTAAAGCCGATACTGCTGATACTGATATCGATGTATGAGATTCTGAGAACTGGAGCTCAAGTTGAAAAGTTTGAGCTTTTGTCATTACACCAAGTGTGTCATTACACAGAGACAAGATGATAAAGCAGTGAAACGAGAAAGGTCACTTAATAGGAGCCCATTTGCTTGGCACTGAATTTTCCAGGTACAGTTTGTGTGCATGTAATATTTAGATATTTCTCTGTGACAGCGTAGACTGCTTTTTCCTGTCTTTCCTGTGCTTTTTGACGCTTTGCTGTTCATTTACTGCAGGTGTAAAAGTGACTTCGACTTCAAACAAACTTATGTTGAATCACACACACTTGATCCAAGGTATGTATCCTTTATAGTGCATGGTTATACAGTTTGATTTGGTGGAAAATGTTCTGCTCTTTGATGGATATCTTAAAGAATCTTAGCAGCAATAAGGATTCTGATGAGAAAACTACAGGAACCCTCATGAAATCTGGGTTTAGTCAACAATAGCAAAAATATTGCACATCCAGAGAAGACTGTGGTGGAGGGAGCTCTGGCTGCAAACTGTTGCCATGAGTGAATCAGCAGAGTAACTGTGAGAAGTGCCAGGTTATAAAAGCCAAGTTGTACACCTGCATGAATGTGATTGGTTGTTAATGGTCAGCTGGTAGCCAAACAGCAGATGAATGAACCAGTGTTTGTGTTTTTAACATTTCTCAATCGATTAGAAGAACTGTGTGGCTAATATGAGCAGAGACAGCCAACAACAGACAAAGAGCGACACCTACAGAAACTCAAACTCCATCCACAAAAGATGACATCAGAATACCACCCACTGACTCATGGTAAACTGCAGAAACTACAAAGCAGTGAGCACTTGGTATCAAAGAGACAAAACTGAAAAGAAAATGAAACCTCACGGTTTAACATCTTACACAGACTACACATGCTGTAAATGTATGCAATAGGAGGCTTGGAAGGTGTCCATTAAACAGCTTATGTTGTAATTTTTCCAGTCATTATGTGCTAAAACCACAAAGTCCATGCAACATGAAAGTAGGAGTTGTGTGACGGCTACATCAGCATGTCTTGGAGCTTTAATGATATGGTTGCTGGCACTGGTTTTGCCTCTTAAAGCGGAGGATTACAGCTTTGAAGAGGCTTGTCAGGGCTCCGTATCACCAGGCTAAAAAGCAGGTTTGAAGTCACAGTGGCTGCAGCTCTTGTTAGGCTGAAACAAGCTGCTGGAGAGCCGTCCTTATTATCAGTAAAACTCCCACTGAGTGTATAGACAAGGTATGGCAACAGTTTGGTAACTAAAACACAAGATCTTGGTTCCTGCTGATGAGGATCCAGACAGTTCTGTGACAGAATGCACAGCCTCGTTGGGTATCCTGTGTGGAAGTCAGTCATGCTACACATCTGTCCCTCCCACTCTGCCTGCTGTGTGTGTGGAGGGTTTGTCTCTCGGCTAATGAGCCAATGGGCAGAGTATGTATTTCTGACTGACTTGCACTCACTGACTTTTTATTGAGTGAATCCTCAGCAGCAAATATGTTTACAACCAGGACTTCTTTTCTTTACTTATTTATTGAAGAAGTGGGTCTGGAAACAGAAAGGTGAGACATTTAAATTGTTAAATTCAGTAGCCTTGACCTTAACCACTGGATCTGTTTGGGTTCAGAGCTGCTAACAGCGCTAATTATTGCTGTGAAAATACGAATGAAGAGGTCACATTACCATGGGCTGAGAGGCGCCTTATAATTATAGAGATCTGCTCTTTACACAAAGAAAGTAATTTCAGTATATAGTTTAAATCGTTCAGTTGCTGTCAATAGCAATCACTGTGAATACCTAAACCAGCAAAGATGCAAAGACTAAAACATTGTGTTCTTTCCACACACTCATTCATTGCTGTAGTAATGATGGTTCACCCTTGGGGATGAATAAAATTCTTCTTATCTTAAAGCCATCACGACAGAAAAAATGAAGGGTTCTTCGCCTTTTCAAATCAAGAAAATGTAGCTGCTTCACTGTTTTTATCATTTTAACAAATTAGAATGCCACACTTGCAACCAATGTCTCAGAAATATGCAGGTGATGCTTGCATGTCTTTCCAAACCAGATTCTCTCAGAGTGAGAGGTGAGTGTGCTCAGCACAGTGCGAGGCGGCGCTGTGAGCAGCAGGACAAACTGCAGGGTTAATGGGAAGAGAGGAGCCACATTACTGCAGGTTGAATGGAAGGACACAATTACGTAATCGCTTTCTTCATCATAAATTCAAAATAATCTGCTTTAATTAAAATACATGGACTAATATACATGAATGTTGACTACAAATTTATGTCTACAACAGCCAAATGAAATGTGCTGCACAGGGTTTGCTTTGGTTACATAAAGTGAAGCAGCCCCAATTACACAACCTCATGCAGTCACACTGTCCACAGATATCTTAGCCACTTTGCCTGTAGTTTGACATGTGGTTTGTATATTCAGTTCTCTGGAGAATAATTCTTCCAGTGTCAAAAACAATTTAAAACTTCCCCATGAGTTGCATATTGGTACAAGTCATGTATCTTTAATAGTAGTGATTGAAAATTGTACCAAGCAGGAATACTCAGCAATCTCTTTACTTAATTAACAGTTCTTCTTGTTGTATGCTGTGTGCAGATTTGGTGTTTTCATCTGCAGTGGACGCATGGAGAACCTTTCCAAACCTGACCTGCATACATTCAATATCTAAAGAAACATACACAGAGAGAGAGAGGGTAGGAATCTAATCTAAAAGGGCCCTAGGACAGACCTGAGGAAAATTAGACCGGATCCATAATACTGTCGACCGTAACAGATCCAAATAGAGACAGAACACTGGCAGCAGTATGATGCTCCACCTGTTAATGAGCTGTAATACATGTCATTTTCCAGCTCCTGACAGTTCACTCTCAGTCTGCGTCAAAAACTCATTTTTCTCCTGTGAAAAAAATCACACACCCTATGATCAGAGCTCATCCAGACTCTGCTCAGATCACATCAGGTTTTAGATATGACAAATGTGACCGAGGCCAGCAGCTCACAGGTCTGACCTCTCAAACACTCTGTAAGTCACAAAGTGAAGGTTTAAGGACAAACTCATCAGAACTCTCTGATTTACTAATGACAGTTTATTCAAAGAATGAGGAAAAACGGGCAAGAAAAAAAGCCAGTACCTGCACATCAGAGCTTTTTGAATTGTTTCTGTGAAAAAAAAGCTGTCAGTGCTAACAAGCTGCTGCAGTTGTAGTTCAGGACACTGATGTGTCTGATGAGGCAGAACCAAATAAAAAGTGAAAATGTCAAAAGAGCAGAGCAGCAGGTGTCACAGTTACACAGGTGGTGTTTCCTGAAGCAGGTTACAGCAAAACGCAAAAGACCTCAACCGATTTAGACGACTGCTGCTGTAAATGAATGTGTGACGGCTTGAGACTGGTGAGTCTGCTGAGTCATCTTCTCAAACTTCAGCTTCTTTAGCTCAACGGAGTCAAAGTTGGTAAAGGCTTGAGGAAGCGTTCTGAACCCACAACATCTTTGATGCTCACTGCCAACTATACAACTGTGAAGAATGAGTACAGTCACGGTTGGTAAACTGAGCTCATGATGTGTCTTTGTAGAAGAAAGACAGACCAGTATCGTGTCTGACTTCTGTGTGTCTTTGCTTTTTCTAGAGTGTAACAAAACCTCCCTCTTTTAAATTAGGCTAAATGTTCCTCACAGATCAAATCAAACTGGTTTTGCTCAAGTTGACATGGCAGGTCTACGGCTAGGTGGCAAGCTCTTGGACAACCAGCCTGCATCCTCAGGCCAGGTGTACTCATATGTTAGAGGGACAATCCTGGGATGTAGACTTGGAGGTTTTTGGCTGACTGATGAAACAAGATATCAGGGTTAGACCTGTTCTCACTTCACTTATTACACATATTACAAAATAAACTCTTTCCAGCTTCCTTCTAATACCATAGAAAGTGTGATAAGTGTGTAACTTGTAAGTCTGATTTTGCTTTTTCTAATTCTCAGGATCCCAAACCCCAAATTCTTAAGAAAAAAAACACCTGGATATTAAAGTTGGACGGATGGTTTGGCAGACAAAGTTTGATCATGCAGTACGATCCTGCTTGAATGTAGCTTTCTTACTTTCTGATGGATTTTTGCACTTGACTTCACAGCCCAAACACAAAGCTCTAAGCTGCAGCCAAACATCACAAGGCCATTGTCTTGATGTGAAGGTGACAACAGCTCACTAGACACAGTGTCATGAAACTCTTTCCATGGCTCTGTGCATCTCTGAACAGCAGCTCTATAAAGGCGGTGGAGCTGAAGGCAGCAGCCTCTGCACGCTGCTGATTGACAGCAGAGTGGATGAGATCTGAGTGTCAGCACAGCAGTAGGGGGTGTAAAGAGAGAGAGGTGCGGGGCAAGAGAGCGCAGCGTCGGGAATGTGTGATCTTTCCAGTTTCAGTTTCAAAGCGTTGTTATTGGCCCCGCTCAAGGTCAGGGACCCTGTTATACAGAGACTTTGAAGTCAGAGGGAGGAGAGAGAGAACTGAGAGGAAAAAAGGTAAAGAAACAAATGTGTGGTAGTAACTGAGATCCATGGTGACCAACACAGTGATTTGCAAGATAAAAAGGTTCCTTTAAAAAGCCAACAGCTGAATATTTTCATGACTAAATGCTGCCAGTGCCCATAAATAAACATTTATACGAACCTGAATGAACAAAAGTGCTTGTTTGAACCTGATTCCTGGTTAGGGGAAACAGAAAGAAGAAAACAAAAGTTTTGCTGTTCCAACAGTCAGAGTTTTTACTGCACTAACAATTACAGATCTTACAGTACGTCATTTATTCTTAATTTGGGTGAGTTGACACTTTAACCCTGTAACTATTTAACAATAAAGAAAAGGCAGTGCTGTGTTTATATCATGTTGTGAGAAAAAAAAAAAAAACCTGTATTGTGTGTGAGTGAAGAAATGGACAAGCAGTGACTTTTTTATATGTAATGCTCATATATAAACTCAGAGTGAAACTCTCCAGTTGTCCTTGTTGTGCTGAGAGAACTACTTTATTCACAAGCAAACAGGCTTTTAAAAAGAAGTTGACCTGAGCAGCTGCCTGCCTGAGTCTGCCAGGAGATTAAAACTGAACGGTGTTTTTTATGAATTCACCTCCTTCCCACAGGAGGCATCTATGAAAACGCTGTCATGTCGTCTCTTCATGACAAACTGTGTGTTTTTATTGATTTCACTTCTCTTGGGGAGATAACAGATTACATTCCAGACGCTGTAATGATGCACAGCGATTCACATGTGATCTTATCGCCACACTGAAGAAATTGTTTGCTGTGCAGCATATCGGAGGAAAGAACGTCACATCCTGTGTCAGTCAGGTCAGTTTTAGTTAATGTAACGCTGTTTTTAAACAAACGCTGGACGGTGAGATTAATCTTCTTACTTGCCAACGTATGAATATTTTCAAAAGACCGGCACCATTAAATCTCACAGTCTAGGTTCATCAGTGGATGTTTAACAACCCTGCAGTCCAAACGTTGTCCTTATTAATGCAATAACACCTTAGTACATGGTTTATTAACCAGGAAACTGCAAGTTTCAACTGTCCTTATAAATCCTTTATAAAGTATGCCTTATTAAAAAGTCAAACCACCTCTGTATTATTTATAGAGACTAAATGAATCAAAACAGGGCTGAGAATGGGCGGCTGGGCGAGCATCCAGCATGATTCCCTGACAATAAAGGCTCCTTTTCTGCTTCAGAGCTTATAGCAACCCAGACTGGTTGACTGTGTAAATAAAAACACACTCTGTGGACTTCACAATAAGAGTCTCAAGTTATTTATCATCAGTGTAGCAGCTTCAGGCTATACATCTTGGCAACATCACAGATTAGAGTTCCAGCTCCCTGGTTTCTTAGTTTGGGAGAGGATTTACCCGGGGAGAGAGAGACATCTCATGAATCTTTGGTGATATTTCCCTTCAGGGCCACTGTTTCCTTCCTGCTTCCTCTGCTGTTTGGATTTGTGGTCTGTATGTCCTTCGAGGGGAAAATAGTTACTGTGCAAAAGTATTTTTGAACTCCACGAAATGTCACGCAACGCATAATATCAACACATCTGAGGAAAAAACATACCCAGTGACTGACCTTTGCAAAGAAGAAATATTGTTAAAAGTCATGGATGTATTATAAACTCATTAAACAATGCCAATAGAGACATATAAATATGAATACATCTGGAGATCACGAAGGCTGAAGGTCACCCTGTGTGTGTTTGTGATATAATGATTATTATTTGCGAGGCATAGTGAGCCCTTTCAAGATTTCCTAAAAATAAACAAAACCTTAGATCACCACCAACTCAAACACACGCACGAGCCCGTCCCTCTCTGAAATACCAGCTGCCATTTCAGAGATGCTTTTATCTAAAGTGCAACAGTGCCACAGCTAGAGACGTGTTTAATATGGCTGACCTGCCAGTGTTAGCATTGCAAAGACACACACACTCTGTACTTCTATATTTGTATGCGCCCCTCACTGCGGACAAATCCCTACCCATAACCCACTGCAGCTACAATGTGAATCCCACCCTTACCCTACCTTTTCCAGGAAATGTCTTTAATCCAGGACCGAGCCAAGACATCCTCTCACTCCTCCAAATACATCGTCTGATTGTGTGCTGACTGGACAAAACGTCCTCACTTTTCAAAAATATCTCTTGAAGAAGTCACGACTGGCCAAGACATCCTTTTATTTTCCACAAAGAAAGGACCAACCAATATGTCTTATCTTTCCAAAACATGTCTTTCCAAGAGGTAAAGCCTGGCCAAGTGTCACTTGACAAATTGCAGACCAAACTGCCCTCCTCTTCAAATACACACCCTGTGAAGAAATTTGCAAACACACTGAGAAAGTCAGGATGTGTAAAGACATCCGCTTACTGTACACAAAAAGAGATGATTTTTCAAAACATCCTCTCTTTCCAAAACACATATCTAGACAAGTGAGGACCAGCAAAAACATGCTTTTACCAAACACATCCATTAACAGAGTGCAGACTGTCACAGAAGAAGAAGTAAAGACCCAGGAAAGTGTCCTCACTTTCCAAAAATGTCCTCATTCTCAAGGTTTAACACTCACAGTCCTCATAAAGATAGAAGTGCACAAGCACGTCTACACACACACCCACACACACAACACGCAGTCGAGGAGTTCACTTTCAATGCCTCAAGTGAATAGAAGTTGGCTCTTGGCTGATTCGTGTACAAACGCTCCACTAGGCCTGTCTCACTGACTTATTGGAAGGATAATGAATGGAGCACAATCAGCGTGCCTGGAGCCTTCAAAGACTGAAGCCTTCCCCCAGTGAGGCAGGATGAAGTCTGAGCTTTTTGATTTGGGAATGGCTACATTTACATCAACTTTTAAATGCTGCTGGATCTTTTCATACAACACCGAACACTCTGGAGAAGTTATCTGGTGCTATGCTGCTGAGAACCACACACACTTTTGATTGAAAGTGTAGGATTAAGATTTGATTTAAAGAAAAGGAGACACAATCAAGGATGGGCTTTGCTTTAGTAGAAGTGATACTGTGTGAGCAGCAGCAGCAGCATATTACACCTTTCAGTCGAAAAGTGGGATAATTGGCTGAAATTTGTGAACTGAATGTACCAATAGCATTATCTACGGGGAAGATCAACTGCAGGAATATTTAAAATTAACAAAAAGTAAATGGTAATTGCATTACTCCAGTCACAGACTACATTTCCACAGACTACTCTTCCCAAACTCTACTAACAACAGAGAGGACAAAAGATAAAAGCACAAATCAGCCCAGATGTTAACTGCAGCCAGTGCTTGAATTAGTCCAACTCGCAGCAGCTGCATCGTTTTGCACGTTAGTGTGATTACACTGCTGTGCAGCCTGGTCTCAATTAGCCAGTTGACCTTGAAGGAACATTGCAGGGTAAAAAGAAAAAGGAAACCCACACACAAGAGGAACCCTATACTTCTAAATGACAGAAAATGCTGCTTTAACCAAATGGAGAGTTACTTCAATCAAAACCAAATCAAGCACTAATATAGAACTCATTCATCTGAAATGGAAAATACAGTATGCAGCAAAATGTAAGAGCTGTTCTTCCTCGTGTGAAGGAAAACTGGTAATGAAGCCAGAATTCTTTCAACCCTGCAACAAAATAAGAATCAAACAGCACTGGCTTCATTACAGAGCCATGTTTTAGTCAGTAGTAAACTTTAGTCAAACAAGGAGAAACTCAGAGTAGCAGTGTTGATAACAACTGTCCATAGCTTCAGTTCAACAGAATGCTCTGCTGCCACAAGGCGTGTTACACGTTTTGAGCGAGGCGGCACTCACTGTCAGTCTTTGAGACGAAAATGAAATTTGTCAAGGCCCCATTGTGGGTGACTCAGGCTGATGTGACAAGGCGTTCCTACAGCTAAACATGTCATAAACAAAGAACACGTGCACTGATTTCAGGCATATTCAACCTGTCCCCCAAAGCACCATCAACAACAGACAGGAAGTGGAGACTGTGGACGCCAATAATATCTGGCCACACGTTAAAATCAGATGTCAATACTAATCTAATCTTTCCCTGCATATAGATGAACATTTTGGAATTTGTATTTCCTACCTTCAAGGAAGTGACTGACTGAAAACCTGGAGATAAGAATTCTCTCTAGCATTTGTAAGTGCTTATTTGAAACATCTACTCTGTATTTTTACTCAGTGGCAACATACAATTGACATAAATGTGAACAGACAGTGTTTGCTGTGATAGAGGTGCACTGAAACTAGTGAAAGGACAGCAGGTAAAACTCATAGAAAAGCATAAAGACATGATGGTATGTGTTGGAAAAAAGGTGGTAGTAGTGTAAAGTGTACACAATATGTAGGAAATGAAACTATAACTATAATGTCACTAAGGTCAGCTTTACATGGTCAGTACAGTCACACAGATGTGAAAACAAGGACACTGAAACTTTAACATGTTAGTTTCTTGATTTGCAGAGACAATTTTATTCAACCTCTGTTGCTAGGAAACAGCTTGGGTCCAGCTCCTCACAGTCCAGCTGTTGATACCAAGGTTGTATACAGGTAATTACTGAGCCAGGTTTGTTTCTCTTTTTGTGTTGAGATCTTTTTTTCATGCCCATTTATTTTTTTTCCCTTTACCTCTCCGGCACAAAGTGCTTACCTTGAATGTCTGCATTGCTGTAAACCACCTAAAACAATAACAAAAAAGTTCCTGCGGTATAATGGGTGTTCTTTATGTAATGGCATGTAATGTGTGAGTTTCATAGCTGTGGCCTAGATGGAGAACAGTGTTGCCACTCCTAAAATCCCCTGTAGTTGTGTGAGCCAGCCTGGTTGTTGTTGGCCTTATTCTTCCTCTGAAATCAGTTTTTGCCTGATTTAAGCCCAATTTAAGGGAACAGGATGAATAATTCTGACAGCACATAAATATACATTAAGTGGATAAGAAAGAGGATAAGAAATGGAAGGTAACAATAGAGCTGAAGAAAAGTGAAGATGGAGTACAAACACATTGTGATTCAGAGGACAGGGAGAAGAAAAGAGAACAGATAAGAGAAATGACATTTATTTACTTATTTAGCCAGTGGGCTCCACTGAGATTAAGAAGCTCCTTTCAAAGAAGAGCTGGCCAAGAAAGCAGCAACAAGATAAGTCAGGCTGTGTGTCCACTGGGAACTTCCCCTTAAAGCATTGCTTTCCTTTTATCATTGTTTACTGTGGAGAGAGGAGTGTGACAGAGAAAGTGTTGCAAAGTTTCACCATCTAAGACCAGTCCCTCCCACCTTTGCTCTCAGAAGGGAAGATGTCTTTTTTTCCGCTTGATTGAAGAGGTAATGAAGAATAAAGAACCTCAGCAAACCTGAGATGGGTTCAGAGCAAAGGAAACCTGAGGCACAGCTGTGTTTAAAGGCCTCTGTACAGCATGGTATCATCAAATGGTGTATGAATAACACACCAATTTCCTTAAGTCATTTGGTGTGTTATCACTATGCATTTTTGCTTTTCACTTCACACCATGTCATTTCTGTGCTGACTAACTCCTAACCCTCCCCACGACTTTAACCCTAACCCTAACCCTAACCCTAACCGGAGCGGTGGTAAATGACAAGCAGGATTAAACTGCTTTAAATGAGATGCACAAAAATGCTTAAAATGACTAGAAATATCCTTGTAAGAGGCATGCTATTTCTAGTCAGTCCCATCAGATCATGTAGCTCTGAACTGCTAAGAGGGACTCACAGATTAGTGTTGAAGTATGTTGTGTGACGAACAGGGAAAACTATGTGATACTGAGAAGAAAAAGTAGTTTTAATCAAACATGACTGAGAGGCCACGGCCATATTGGCGGCTCTATGAGGCTGCAGTTAAGCCTAGCAGTGCTTTGAGCTAAATGCTAATATTTACATGCTTACATGCTCACAATTACAAAGCTAACATCATGGTATAATGAGTATTGGACAAAGTAAATCTTTGACCTGATGATGGCACTAGATGAAAGGCTGTATTTCATGACAATTCATCCAACAGTTGTTGAAGTATTTCAGCGTCAAGCAAAGTGACCATGCTAAAAAGAGTTAGCATGGTTGGTCACAAACTGACACAAAAATGTTGAGATGTGACCAATAAAATTAAACCCACTGCTGCAGATAAACCAGTCTCACAGACACGTGTTTAAATGTGTGTTTGAACATGCAGTTGTAACAGAATCAGAGTGAACACAAGTAACCGCCTTGAATGTTGTTGACTGACGTGATGTGACCAGTGGTGACTTTATGTTACAGCAGTCACACTCATTCTCTGTGGTCAGACTTTATCAGAAGTGGCTGGTGGTAATTTCACACCCTGTAAACAGGAAAAGGAGACCGCAGAGCAGAGCACACCTGAAGGCTATTCCCTTCCCTCCAACCTATGAAGTACATTTCTCACTTCAGTTGTTTATACAGGTACATATATTTTTGGAATGTTTATAAAAATGTGTGAACTGGAGGTCCTGTTTGTTCAGTTGTTGGGAGAAAGGTGAAGTGAAACAACAGACTGACGCTCCACACCTGTGGATGTACTCGCTTGTTACATAAATACCATCACATTTATGTTAAAGTGTCTGAAAAAATCTTTGGTACCACATCATTTTAGAAGAAAAAATAATCATGAAGTTAGAATAAACATAAGTCATCTATGAATGAATGAATTCTGTTTAAGTCACAGGAGTCGAGGTCTGGATTCTGGTACATGTCAAGTTCACTACTCCTTCAAATTCAGATAACAGAGAAGGGACAGACAGGAGAGGGAAGTGAGGAGAGGTCTGCAAAAATATGGAAGCAGAATGAAGGAGGAAGAGGAATGATATAAGAGATGTGCATTTCCTTCACTGAGAAGCTTCACTGATGCAAAAGCAGAGAGAGTATGATAATGTAAGAGAAGGGAAGGCAGGGAGCGTGAAGAGAAACCACAGCCAACACAGGAAGGGAGCTGGAGGAGGTGGGCAGCATGTCTACATAGGCTAATGATTAATAGCTTAATTAGCTTCTGTTATCCAATTAATGAGTGCTAATGAAATCCTGCAGACAGAGCTGCGTCTGCACTGACATGACACTGTTAAAGAGAAAATAACTGCGGCCATGTTTGCTCATTTTTCAGCTGCACCGTGCACGCTCTCATAAAGGTGGTTACACACACACACACATACATAGAACTTATGATCTGGCTCTTTGTGTCTCACATGAAGACATTAACACACTCTGGCATACTCTTAAAACATACTCCCTATTCATTAGTGCCTGGTAGGGGACAATTATCCAACATTAGAGAGACAGAAAGAGAGTCATGGATAAAAATCACCTGCAATCCAAATGAGCTGACCTCCTTTATGAAGTAATGAGAGCTGCTCTCTCCACACAGAAACAGATGTCCATTAGTGCATTACTAAAAGGAGAGTTATTGAGATCATTAAAACCAATTAGTGCTAATGTCCAGATGAGTAGTTGCCAACTTCATACATTTGACTAATAGTACAGAGGTGGAAGAAAAGGACAAAGAATGGAAACACTGTGTTGTACAAAGTCTGGCTCGGGGCTCACAGTAGATCTGCAGGAAAGTCAGAATCGACTCAACAGTCTGTTACGAAGCATAATAAGATGTTCTGGTGTAAGAAAACGATGTAACTGATGAAGCAGAGGGAAAACACTTCACCTTCCCTAACTTCTATTTTTTCCCATATTTGATTACATCACATACATTATGTCTCATCAGCTGAAGAAGTAATCCAGCACTGACTCAACCTTCCATTAACTGTCGTAAACACTCAGAGAGTCTGTAAGGGCTTTACTGATGCACAGCTCATATCCATTTAACATTTCCACATATTGTCGGATGATGTCACTAAAATAGTCACTATTTCTCACTTTTTTCTTCTTCCTCTGGCCATGAGGAGTAAAGAACAGCTACTACACACATCTATCAGCAGAAGATGATTTAAGTCAAAAAACATCTCATAGCATACAAATATTGTCTTGTAATTAAAGACCCACAATTAATCTATTAATTAAATCACAACAATATTGAATTAAATGTGAAACTTTTTTGATACCACTGGTGAAAAAAATGCTGATAAAAAAGGCCTGTTTGCTGCCTTGACATTTCCTTACAGAAATATAATACTGCTTGACCCTTAAGGAGGCTGTGGACATGAATGAATAGAACATCAGTGGTTTAGATTTAATGTCTGTAGGCAGTGTTAGAATTTATTCATCAAATGTTTGGTTAAAGGAGGATGATGCTGCAGTCGCTGGATGCATTTTCCATTCGTATATGAATTTATGACTTTAAATATTTCTGTATCACGTAATTAAAATATGTAAATCAACATTTTCTTTCTTTCTCCCCCTCATTCCTGGCATATGGGACATCTTTCCCCAGCATTACCATCTTCCTACACCAGCTTGGCAAGCCATCTGTGGCCTGCAGTGTGTACAGTGCATCACATACAGAACAATGTGGGAATAATGAATAAGACCTGCGTTTATCCCATTGCCAATAAAAGAAGAATGGTGGCAAACAGCACACTGCTTCAGTATTTTTGCAGTGGATGGCAAACACACACAATCGACCACACTGCTCTCTAATTACAAAAACACCTTCTTCACGGCCCTGTCTGAAAAATGTTCAGTTAAACAGGAAAAATGCAAATATATCCACTCTTTCCTGTTCAGACTGATACAGAATGGACCTGTGAAAGCAGGCAGATGGGCAGTTCACCCAGGTCTTGGACAGGGTTCACAGCGATAAGGCGAATGATACTGTGGTCAGTGAAAATGCAAATTCAAATTGGAACAGTAACAGCCGACCTCCAAACACTGAGAACTCTAAAGGTTAGTAATTTTGGTGATAGGATTGGTTAGAGTTGTGTTTAAACATAATTCCATCCCTGCCAATTGTATCCTTTACTCTGATTGGTTCAAGAGATTGAATCATTCTCATAAGTTCTGATTCGGTGACATCCCTCAAGCTGAAAGCTCCGTTGTAAACATTTGTGCACTCAGGTGAAAAACATTGTGCAGTGGTGAATCAATAAAGTCGTGGTTAAAGCTTCCACTACTTCAGGTGGATTGTTAGTTTTCCATTTAGTTCAAGTTCAAGCAGTTTCTACTGCTCATGTCCTGTTTTTGGTTTTATTTTTGTTTTTACTGCAGATTAATATTGAAGGGTTACCATTGTTTCAAAGCACAAATATGCAGTTGTAGCTTATTGCCAGACTTCTGTTAAATGTTCCAATGAAAGAGCCTGTTATCATGTTACCTGTTGTTCAATGTACATTAATCAGTTAAATATTCATAGTGAGCTCTATCTAACCATGGTGATTCCATGGTGATAGAATACTTTTCTCTTTATGAAAAATAAAAAGTTCCCATTGACACTTTGACTGTGGAAACTAGCTGATATTTGGATCCTTTGTAACTGACAGTACTGAAGCTGGCCACCAGACTCTCTTCCATTTGCAGCTTCCAATGTCATTGATGAGAACGTCGTTTCAACACTGATAAGATAAAGATAAACCTTTCCAGTGACTTTTCAGTAGCTGTTTATATGTCACTGTGCTTTAAAGTGCTTTAAAGTGCCTCTCCTTTTATTTGTGTCAGGCAGGAATCTGACATCTGGCCTTTACAACGGCCAACGTGTCGATCAATTACATGTTCGTTTAAAGGGTTCCTGAGGACAACAGTGGTGTGATACCTGCTGGTGAAACAGGAAACGCTATTAATCAGAGTAGTATTGAAAGTATTATCCCTCTCTCAGACTTGACCCATGAAATGATGAGAACTTAGCTGGATAGAGACTTCTACCACTAAACCTCAAGTGTTTACATGGGCCACTGAAGCCAGTAATCAGCCAAGGGATATGGGGATTAGTTCACAGATGAGTTCACCAGCGGACCATTCTGACAAACCTTGCTATAATCTGAAAAGGTCTCAAATGTTAGTGCTTTTGTTGGTCTCGTCTTTAATCCACATTTCCTCTAATATTTTCCCTCTATTACATCTCTGAAGAGGCCTGTTATCCTCTCTTTAGGCCCTCTAGAGAAATTTCATTATTTTAACTTAAATATTAGTTCTTTTTAGTTACATGAACAGTTCTTTGGAAGTATTAACATCATTATCTTCTTTCCCCAAGTAATTAAAGTGTGATATTTTGGTTCAACAAGTAATTGTCCTGGCCTGAAGCCACCATCATAACCAACGTGAGGACTTCAGTGGCAAACCAGGATCCATTTTCAGGTCTTGCGATGCATCTCTGCATTCCTTCCCACAAATATCAAGCACAGTATTAAGTGGTTATTTTCTCTTGACCCGTGAAGCAGTAACCGCTCAAAGAGAGCATCAGAGCCAAAGAACCATATTTTTGGATTAATTTATTTAATCAGCAGTCAGATCAAATAATGATAATTGGAAAAATGATGAAAATTGGATCCGATTATCGGCCAGGAAGATAAGTGGCTGACCCTTAGAGAGGATAAGTGAGGATGGTAACAAGAACAAATTGATGTCATTCTGGTCGTCATCATCTTCTGGTCATTACCCAGAGTTCATCATGATGTAGATCAACCATTAAAGTAAGAGCTTAGCTTTCAGGCTCATCACCACAACAGTCCGGTACAGCATCCACATTACTGCTGACACTGTCACCTCACTTGTGAATAAGACCAAGGGATACTTGAACTCCTTCATCTGGGGCACTGACTCATTCCCAACTGGAAGGGAGCAGTTGGCAGCTGCAAACTGCCCCAGTGCCACTGGAGATCATAGTCTGATGAAGCCAGCACTACTACATCATCTGCAAAAAGCAGGGATACAATCCTGAGGCCAGAATACTCCAGCACGACTATTGCCAGATGCCAAAAACCGCATAATCATACAAAGACTCCAGAATAATTGTATTCATGGACAATTTTTATACTGTGGTGGAGCCAGAACAGAGTTTGCAGTGTTCGTAATCTGTGTCAAATGTCTGTGCAGTGGTTCACAATACATCCATGGGTTCATAGAGTCGACAGCAATCAGCTCTGAGTATAGGGCAGCGTTTAATATGCAGGATGGAGGACACACTGAATTTCTCTAAATTAAACCACTAACAGAAAACTTGTGAATAAACATACCAAATGAAAACTGTGAGAAGCAGTCACAAGGTGTTAGTAAGAGGTTGTGGGTGGCTGTCACAATGTTCGGCTGGTGTTCATACTACACAGTACATGAAATAATTTATCCATTGTTTCCTGTGCTGTTACTGTTTGCTGCTACAACCAGATTCCCTAAATTGTATCATTAATATTTAATCTCATTTCCTGCACATTGAAGCCATTTTTATAGGCAGGACATCAAACCTCAAACAAACCGAGAACATCAGTGACCATATCTTCGCCTGTAGAATTTTCTGCTCACTGGATTCTGTGTATTATCCAGGCCTTATCTATGGGAACAGAACATTGTGAACAGTGTTATGTTTTTTTTTCACACACTCAAAGCCTGTCAACCTTTTAGTAGTGCTGGATTCAGATGGGTGATGCTGTCCCTGGTTCGTAATCCCAGCGGGAAGGTCGGGGTCAGGCCAGGCCTTCTGTCTCTGTCTCTCTCATCATTTGCTGGCGTCCACATGGTCTTCAGTACATACATTTGTGTCTCTGACTCATATCACAGCCTTTAACTGAAGCTTTTATCCAAAGACTTGGCTCTGTTAAACCATATAACACAAACTATCTCTCCATCTCCCAGTGGATCTCAGTTTCTTTTTTATCAATTTTACATAAGCCACTTGACCTATTTTGAAGACTAGATTTTCAGAATGGCGAGTACACACTGTATATCTGCAGACTGCAGGTGATATCGGTTTCTTTTGCTCCCTCTGAATGTCATATATGCTACAGTGAGGAACATGTCTGCTGTCCTTGAAGCATCTTCACCTGTGTTTCCTTTCCATTCCATATATGTGCCTAAACACCTAATTTGATACTCAAAGTTACAGTAATCAATATTTCTGTTCAGCAGTTTGTAGAGAGGAATCCACAGACTCTGCTTTTCCTGATGGTCTGGTTCACAGTTGGTGCGGAGTTGTTGGATGGGGCTGAGGTCAGAGCCAAGTACAGGCCAAGAGCTTCAGTGAAATTTCAAATCATATATGTATAGACTTACTGCTGCAGCTTGGTAAGGAATCACTGTCTGAGGAAACACAACAAAGGAACTCTTCTGTGAAATAACTGGAAGTTTAGAAAATACCCTCTTGATATGTGTGACTCACACTGCTGAGGGACTGCTTCACTGCCAATATGAAAAGACGAAACGAGAGCTGAAGCTGATAGAAATCTAATCTGCAACTATTTTAATCATCAATCGACACATTTTAGTCACCTTTAAACTCTTTCAGACCTTTTACAGAAGAAACGATTAACTGGTTAATTAAGAAAATAATTGATAGGTTATCTGATAATGTCTCAAGGTATATATGATATTATCTATCTATCTATCTATCTATCTATCTCTTCCATATGTGGATGTAGTACGGTTTGCGTCGGCTGTCAAATCTCGTCTATGTAATTAGTGCCTGCTGGCGGTATTTGTGCTCTTCTTCCCTCTCATCCTCTCTCACTCTCCCTTTATTATCTGTGGCACTCTCTCATTTTCTCTCCCTCCACTCTACGAAGCAATAAAAAAAAAAGAGGCTGAGAGTGTGGGCGTTGATCGCTGCTTCACGTTGCTGCTCAGCTGACAGGCAGGAGAGAGGAAGAAAGGAAGGAGAGGAGGAGGACAGAAGGAGACAGAAGGAGAGGCAATGAGATGGCGTACAAGAAAAAACCAGGAAAGAGAGGGAGAGGAAAAGGGAGAGAGTAGGAGGGAAAGAGAGTGTTTTGTGTCTGCAGCTGCTCAGCTGACAGAGAGGATGGAGAACAGAACAGAATGTGCTCTATGTGTGTTTGTGTGCGTTTATGTGTGTATTTCCGTATACAGTATGTCTGTTGCTGCTAGCGCACTCTGCGCACATTGCGATGTGTGTGCAAGAGCTTCTGAATGCATTTGCATGGCTGTATGTGAAGAATAGAAGCCACGCAGAGAGATGAAGAGCTTTGTTTTGATAGCGAGATGGAGGTAGCATTGACCTAAATACTAAAAGCATGTTTCACACAGAGGAAATGAGGCTCTTAAACCCAGTGATCTGCAGCAGCAGCAGCTACTTAGCTAACTAGGAGAGATTTAATGACTCAAGAGAATACTATTGGAAAAAACGTAATGAATTATGAATAATAATTTTTCTACAGTTTCAATTATGATATGTTCTGTCAGGAGAGTATTACAAGAGTAAATCTAAATCTAGTTCCAAGAAAGGGAAGATTTGCCCAAGTACATCTAATCAACATTAGCATTTTTTATAACATGAGTCGTCAGTTAAGGGACAAACTCCTCCTACATGATGATGGAAAACGTTTTATAGTCGGGTGCACCAGTAGCTTATCCTGTCGAGTGTGTACCATGTACTGGGCCTGGGATTGAATCTGGCCTACCACCAGGCTGCAATATCTCAACAACTGTTGGATGGATTGCCATGAAATTCTAAACAGAAAGTCATGGTCCCCAGAGGATAAGGACTGCTGACTGTGGTAAGCTCTTCATGTTTCCTCATTATTTTTATTAAAAAATATTTACATGAACTGAAGAACCCTTTAGCAAGGCACTTCATCTTCATCGTCACCCTCCTCTGTGCTGTGCAGCAGGTGTGAAGGTGAGGCAGAGCGGTGGTGCACGAGAGCTGCATGCTCAGCAAAAAGCTTCCTGAGATAAATGAAGTTCAGAAAATGGGACAAATAAAGATGCGAGCAGTGTCGGGCCTCAGCCTGTTAAAATGGAGGACGAGATCAAACCTATAGACAAAGAAGGACCAAGACCCTTGATGTCACCAGGCCAACAAAAAAGGAGTTCTCTTTGTCTCAGTCCTCAGCTCCCACAGGCCACACGGTTGGTCCTAGGAGCCATCTTTGTTATAGTACCTTGCTTAAGACAATAGAACCACCTTAAATCAGCCATCTTGCCATTGTCTGATTTCCCAAATACACACTCACACAAGCACATACTGTAGATTAGGTTACATTTTGCCAACCTCTATGTTGCACTAAAAAAAACGCCTAGTAAACAGAGGTGTCACCAGATCAACCAGTTTAGAACTTTATATATCCAGTCACATTAGAGAGTGGCCAAATGGACACATTTTCTTGTGAAGAATGTTACTGTTATAAGGGCTTGTGTAATCAAACAATAAGACAGACAAATGATGCTCACACAGCAAACACCTACTGTATTTCACAAAGTGAAAATGATGCTCTGTGAGAAGCAGCAGCACTGACTCACCCACCTCAGGACTCAGAGGGACTGCAGAGGATTTCCTCCAACGATTCTCATAATAAATAACAATAAATTATACATTTTTATTGGGTGCACTTTGAATGCAAAGAAAATAAATGCTGCAGGGTGCAAACATAATGAATCCAAACAAATGGAAAAAGACAAAGACCTAATGGTTTGTGAGCATCTGTGTGTGTGTGTGTGACCGAGCAAGTTGGTGCTTGTGGGTGGAATCGCTGTGTGTTTTTTAGTGTGTGAATGTGTGTGGATGTGTGTGTTAGAGTGGAGGTTAATGAGTCCCAGTGAATGTGTGTGTGTGTGTGTGTATGACTGCGGTCCCCTTGCAGAAGTCCACCCCTCTATAAAACCCACTTTATGTGCAGATTTATAGGAGCCTGTGATTTTCTTATTTATGAGGAACATCATTTACTGAAGGGCTGACAGACCCCAGCAGCAGCAGCAGCAGCAGTGTGTGTGTGTGGGGGGGGGTCAATATGTTTATATCTATTCATTTTTTAAATCAGAGTTTTCAGCTCATGCTTTCCAGACCAAAGCACAATGAGCCCATTGATTAACTAACTCCAGCATTTCTTCTCTTCTATAATAATCTGGTACAAATCACTTGACTTATGCTGTACAGGATTGACTTTGACAAAATGTACAGCAAAACAGGAAGCAACTTCTCAAAGTGAGTCTTTGCAGCCCCGAGGCTCAATGACTGATGAAAACGTATGCCCTCTGACTCAGTGTGAGCAACAGCCAGGCGAGAACCAATCACGATCGTCTTGATTCAAATGGAAATGGAAGCACACGGTTGTTTATTACTCTACAGCATGACTACTTCAAACAAAATGGAGGAAAAGCTGATTGCCGTGGTCTTCCCATTGCTCTTGTGTGAGTTGCTGACGTATTGATATCACTTACATCATTACCATTACATCTGACGCACTGGGTAGACACAACTTGAGATAATAAGCAGTGTCAATACAGAAGGCAGGACAGACTAACCTATCTTTAATAACATGGATGAAGGTGGATGTTATGTAAAGGAGACAGAGGAAAACACTGGCATCACATTACAGCCAGCAGACCTGCTGGCCACAGAAGAAACATATCATCCTCTCCAGGAGGGCATTAAATCAGTGTGTCAGTGATGAGAGGGGTCCTGACGGAGATTAACACAATACATCCAGAGGTGCCCACTCTGTTTTCTCTCATTCTAATAAGAGTTGATGTGGATGGAGGTGGGTGGTTCTAATGCCAGAACTTTCTGTTGAGCCCTCTGGAGGTGTTGTGGGCTTAATTCAACTTCACATCCCACAGCCCGCCCACCTTTTAATCTGAAATCCTAGATATGGTTCTGCACAGTCACTTCCTGTTTATGTGAGCCAGTAGTGCTGAAGCGTCTGACATTTAAGTACAGATGCATGTCAGACTTCCCTGGATTTTTTCCCCACAGTGATTTATTCACTTGGTTTGGAAACTAAATTTAATTAGCATTCCACATCTCCCACTTTTTCTCTCATGATGCCAAATCTGATACCTAAACTATTTGTTCTAACCCTCTACTTCTTCATGCAGTGAGCGGTGTTAACATCTGTACAACCTATGGCTCATCTGGAAACATGCTGAAGCCTTAAAAACCATTGTGGATAAGTTCATAGAACAAATTCACTGGTCAAACGGCCTGACACCGAGACAATAAGTTATGGAAGTGACATACTGTGCAGCATATGTCTACTAATTGTTCTGGTGATGATGTCTCTGGATACAGTGTGCTTTTATGGGATGACAAATCTGTTTGTAGAGAACAATGAACGGTTAATGAGTTGAAAGAGAGGAGTAACACACCAGTCAAACCCTTTATCCCCTGAAAATGATCATAAAATGTAGTTTTTCAGCCAGAGAAGCATTTTAAAGACTTCAGACCAGACTGGCTCTATGAGCTATCTATAAATGCTTCTATAAACCCACTGCTTTCGTTCCTGTACTCTGTTGCCCCTCTGATGCAAATTAACAGTCATTTTCCTGCAGTAGCTGGTTTCCAAATGTCACCAGAGCAGCAGATTACACATCAAGGTTTCCTCCCCCAGATCCATTTCCATTTGTTCAGCCAAAAACAAGACCACTCCATCAATGTACAAGTCATTCTGGATGCCAAATGCCACTTGTTAAACAATGCTCCCACTGGCCAGGGGGAGCCCACAAATCATTATTGCAAACAGCTTGGATCAAAGGTGCTGCCAGAGCTGGATAGTAAATGATTTGTCACTGAAAGACATTCCTATCAATTTAAAACCAGTTGAATAACTAACACACTTTTTGTCTTAGCCATTGTTATTCAACTATGTGCCATGGAGGACCAGGAGTACACAGGTCTTTTGTTTCAAGTAAAATTTGTCCTGGTGATTTTACTTAGTTGATCCTTAATGACTGTAGATGTGTCACTGTGTAGTTGCCATGGAATATTTAACCCTTGTGAAAAGTTTTTATTTTATTTTTACAGTAGTTATTCACTTTCTCTCTCCAGGATCTATGAATATGCAAATACTGTTCATTTCAAAAGTTTAACTGCTGCACACAAGATGTCGCCTCAACTGTCTATATAACATGTGTAAGTTGAACAATGGACCAAAACTGGCTCCAAGCTGCTTGTTTTGGACCCAAAAGCAAACACGGACCAGGAGACAGAGAGCAGTTGTAATTTGAACTGACGATGGATGTGATGGTTTGGCTGGAGTGAGCAGGGGGTTGAAGGCAGGGCAGGAAGGCAGGGCAGAGATCCAAACTAGCAACAGCTGAGGAAGTCTAGGCTACATCCATCCACAGAAACATAGATTCACACAAACTCAGTGTACACGTGTGTGAGCACTGATTTGTTAAAATGGAATAATGACTTCTTTCCACAGTAAAATGGAGCACGTCCTGACAGGCACAGTCGTAGGGTTACAGACAAACAGAATCAGATTGTTCCTCAAACAGGACAGACAAACCATTTCTGCTCCAGTCTGTGATTATAAATAAGAAGCCGAGCAGACTAGGACAGACCAGAGCTTTTGACTTGATTAGTTAAGTGACAACTCACTTGCGCATGACGGGCACATGTATCTTATTTCGTTCCTGCACATTCAAAGAATAAATTAAGGCTCTAATAAGAAGAGGCGTTCCCTGACCTTCCTCTGCAGGCTAATTTGTCTTTGCACTGTGTCCTTCAGGAAAAGTTTCTGGATGCTTTGATGTGCTGCTCTTCCTGCTCCTACACTCCTGCATGCATCTGTTCCACAGCTCATTGTCTACTATTGAACAGCAGAGAAACCAGGGCAGTGTTACATAATAAGTAGTATGGGACTGCTGTCCTGGATTCATTATTACGGGGACGTTTATTTGGTGGATTCAGCACCCAGGTGGAGTTTCTAACGGGGCTGAGCTTGCTGTTTCCCAAATTATCAACCCCAGTGGTTCCCAAAATATGGCTCTGTGACACTCCAGGGGCCCGGAGAGACTCTCAGGTATTTCCCATAACAATGAAAAATTTTCATGTCTTTGCTTGTGAAAGCCTCTTCTCAGCACAATAATCACATTTCTAGGCCATCCTCATCGGCCCAGAGCTGATCCATGTTAGGAGGAGGACCCACACACACACACACACACACACACACACAATCTAAAGGAGTTCACATGTAAAAACATATCTATGCCTAATACATGAACACTGGTGGATTGAAGCACTGGTTCAGGTTTTCATCCTCTCTGAGTGAAGCAGTTGTAAATGGGTAATAATTCAGATTTATACTGCTCCATGGTGTAAAATGGCTGTAGTCTGTGTGCAGGTGGGTTACAGAGCACTGATAAATACAACAAACTCTGGCAGAGAAACAGATTTTTCTGGCCTGCATGCTGCTGGCCACCTTCTGGTCTGCATGTTTTTTGGAACAAAAACTCTGTATCTGGGTCTTCGACACTCCCCTCTCCTCCATCCATCCATCTTTGCACCCGCTGTCTTGTTTACAAGGCTTTAGTCTGTCTCAGCACGCAAGACGCAGAGAAACACACAGGACAGGTGGCCAGTTTGCAACATGATCATCTCCTGCCCTCTGCTTCAGATTGATTTTATTTGAGAATCCATTGCAAAAGTATGTTTTAGTGACACATAATGATGTGTAAATTATTGTTTTATGACTATAATATCATAGAGAATGTTCATAGCAGAGGTGTGGGCTTGAGTTACAGTCACATCATAATAAAAGGCTGGTGGGATTACATTGCCCAGCTGGCCTGGGAGCAGCACATAGCCAGTAACAGTCATACTTGCTGCTCTGTTGGATACAGAGGATGGATGGCTGACTAAACAGTGGGGTGATGAGCCTGAAGAAATTGAGAGCTTGGCAGCAATGCATCTCAAGCGCATGTTAAATCTACAGTACACATACAGTATGTGACAGTTTGACTTCCAGAGTGAGACTTCCTGTGAAGTTGTATTATTTTGTCAGGGGAGCCAGACAGGTCTCTATTTGTAGTTAGCTTTTTTTTTAAATGCCTGAATTAAGATGCACACATCATAATGTACCTATTATTATAATGTATCTACCTATCAACAATTTCCAACAAACCACAAAATCTAAATGTTGTGTATTTAAAGATTTTCCACCCCACACCTTTTCGCTTCCTGGGAAAAAAGAATAGTTTGGTTCACTTACAGAGAGTCAGTCTGTCTAATCCAGTCCAGTCTGAGAATCCAATCCGGGTCCTCTGAAATGTGAAATGTTTCCTGTAAAGCTGTGTTTAGAGTGGATATGGAGCGGTGAAGTAATCCAGGACAGATGATCAGAGGACGCTCTGACACCGACAGGTGAAGGGAAGGATTTGAATTGCAGCGCGAACCGACAACAAATCAGTGAGTCGATTGTGAAAGGGGGTGTTCCTGCGGTGCAACGTAGGTTGTCACGTGTCCATCACATGTTTGGTGGTGAAAACAGAGGCGGTGTAATTTAGATTAGTAGCATTAAAGTCACAGTAGCAGAACACTGGGACAGAACAGTGAGAGTAAAAAAAAAAAACATTAATGAACCTGATAAGAATTTTATTTTGCCTACACTCCCAAGCTGAGATCAAATGTGTCCAAAGTGACTTTCATTAAGTGCTTTTTAAGTTAAGTGACTCTGCTGTCCTGACCTTAGAGGGAAGCTCATTCCACAACTGTGAAGCCAGAGCAGAGAAGACCCTCACTGAGACGAGTGACCAGTCTGAGTGATGGGCCGGCTCTACGTCCAGAGGCAGAGGAGGGCAGCGGTGGAGCCGGGGTGTAGGTTTGACCGTGGCTCGGAAGGGAGGAAGGAGCAGTTCCCTTCACTGCCCTGAAGTTCAAACTCAACATTTCGCTTTCTTCAAAACAGCAGTGAGGACATCTGAGTATATTCATCTAAATGAACACTGTCACAGTCCAGTGAGCGCCGCTCAAAACATGACAGCTGTGTGCCGCAGCTTGTTTACCAAGAGCTGCTGCACTGCTATTAAACCAAAACCATATACAAAATATAACACTGCTGTCAGAGAGGAACACACGAAGGTTGGAGAATATGAAGATGACCTTTATCGTCTCATTGACTTTTTGCTCTTGTAAAATGACACAACTGGATTTCAAAAGG
The DNA here is from genome assembly GCF_001640805.2 of Lates calcarifer. NCBI lineage: Eukaryota > Metazoa > Chordata > Actinopteri > Centropomidae > Lates > Lates calcarifer. The sequence continues at coordinate 1,931,428 of NC_066853.1, forward strand.
TTTCAAGCATCTTCAGACACATGAAACTACTTTCATTCCAAAGAGCAGCGACACATTCCTCAGCAATGAAGAATCTCTCATGGCGGTGATGGGATGACATCCTTTGACCCCGATCATACATTAACACACGTCACGATCATAAGTGGACGTCTCTAAGAACAGGTGTGAATGCACCTGAGATGCATTTGAGGACGCACTAAGATCTGCTCACTCAGACACTGTGGTCTGGGCCACATATGTCCAGATTATTTTAGCAGTGTGTACACAACTGTGTCGTGGGCCACACTGAAAGACCGCCTACTCAACGGACGTCCTCCATATCCATCACCAGCTGCTTCCCAAATAGCATAAGCTGTCTCTGTCCACAGTGTCTGAAATGTTTCTAAAGCCCATAGAGATATAATACAGATATATTACTAACGCCTTGGGTGAGTTGGTTTGCCTGGAACACACCAAGAAATAGAGCCACTCTGCACTTGGTCTTTGCAGACAGAAATAATGTAATAAGGAGAGGCGTGTGGAGATGCATTCTAATGCCAGGTGTGAATTGAAGTACTCAGAGATCACCTCAGAGACATGTTAATGCCAGGTATGAACTGGACCTTCAAGCTTACTGTAGCAATCCTTTGTCATCTATAGATGACACAGTACAGGTCTGCTACACTCGTACTCTCTGCAGAGTGCTGCTCCAGATAGAATGGTTTCATACAGTGCCTCATTTACTAGGAGCCTCAACACGCAGCAGAAACTGCTGCTATTTCTGGTCACCCTATATCACATGTATATGCTGTGTGCTTGTGTGCGTGAGCCAATGAGAGAGAAAACATGTGTGTATACCACAGACTGTGTCTCCTCTGGTGAGAGGAAGTTTGCTTCCTACTGCAAGGTATAGATCTTAGTTAAAGGAACGTTCCACTGAAAGTAGTCACTGTCTGTAGGTCTGAACTGTGCCTGAAAGACCAAATGTATGACTGTCTCTGATGGTTGTCTTCATTTGCTTTTAGAGTCCATTGTAGCCCTGCTTAATCCAACAGCTGCAGTCCATCATGAAGGAATGAAATAGTAACGTTTTTAAAGCCACTTTTCAAGCCGACAGCAGGTAAATTTTCTATTGACAAAGCAGATATTCAGTGGAATTTTTTAAAATGGTAAATGTTGGTAATAATCCACAGCAGCGTCTGTGCTCTTTTTTCATCTGTTGACATTTGCCTGAATGTGTTTGGGTCTGTGAGAAATCTTGTTTTTTGTGTGTGAAAGTCTTGTGCATGTTTAAATATTGCACTTGCAAAATCAGATTGTGTGTGTGTGTGTGTGTGTGTGTGTGTGTGTGTGTGTGTGTGTGTGTGTACTTGCTACATGATGTGAATGGAGCTGACAGCAGTAGTGTGCTTCTTATTAGAAGCAGAATTGTCTTCAGCCCACCTGCTGCAGACTGAACGAAGAGGAAATAATATCCAGCTTCCCACTGTGACTCTTGTTAAGTTACAACAAATCAGCCCTAATGTGTGTGTGTGTGTATGTTTGTGAGTGTGCAAACCTCATATTACTGCATTGTCTGCACCTATTATACAGTTGTATAATATAGCATTAACTATGTGTGTGATAACAAATATACAACTGCACCTTTTCTGTGCTCATATAAACCTTGGGCTCATTATTTTGGGGCTGGATTATTTCCTGATTTGTTCTCAGCTCAGTGATGAACCTTGTATACCAACGAGTCTTCACACTTGACTGATAAAATAGCCTCCTGTCAGTGTCCCTCATGTGGAGATCAGTCTACAGTAATGGCCATTACACAGCTCCTGTGGGTCAGTGTCTGAGAATACACCAGTTTTAATTGTTTAACTTGGTGGAGAAGACACACCATCTGTCCACTGTCGCATCAGTTGTCCTTCATTATAACACACTACGTGCAATCTAGACACAGTCCACATCTACTGAGTCTGGCTATTAGGCAGACATCACGTGGAAAACAGTGCAGATTTGATCAACAGCTGTTAAAATGAAGGTGTAAACAAAGTGAAGACAGAAATAAGAAAACAATACAATTATTGTATTTTTGACCAGCTGCAAACGTGTGAAGGTGTGTGAAGACTGTGGTCGCTGAACACATAAATACCAGCTAAAATAATGCAGCATTTCATTCACATTTGGTTTCCACAGCAAGTAAACTACAAACGCGACACACACACACACACACACACACACACACAGAGTCTATTATCAGTGTTGCAGTCAGAGCAACTGACACATCTGATCAGTGAGCTGCCTTAACAAACACTCTCATCTGAATAATCACAGTCTGCACAGCTCACTGGGTGACACTGGATCAGCACTAATAGGACTGCCCGTCCCGGCCGCTCAACACACACACACACACACACACAATTCTTCTATCAATTTTAATTTCAAATGTGCTTTATTACCTTAAAAACACAAAAGCACTTATTGTCAAAGCATAAACAACAAATAACCGCTAATAAACTTTAATTTAGGCACCTGGACAGCGTGACATTAACAGCTGCTAATGGATGGAAAATAAATGAGTCAAATGCCACAGAAATGTAGAAATTTATAAGACAAAGTGGTTTTTACTGTCAGTTCTCCCTGTAGCTGGTGACAGGTTAAAGGTGCTCTGTATAACATTTTTAAGTAGCAGTAAGTCATTGTCAAATTAACTGTGACGAATGAGAGCAGTGTGGATCATTGGTAACCTCCTGCTCATGCAGGGTGCAGTGTGGGTGTACCACATTTCCATTTCTCCTCTACCATAAATTTTCCAAAGTATTTTTATTGCACATTTTAGTAAGAAACCTTCCCTGTTTACCAGTGTGCTCCTGTGTGTTTCACAGTACAACAGAGTCATGCCATACACACCACTCTGCTGCTGTTCCAGTTCTCCACTTATTTCCAGTCGCTTCCATTTTGCAGTGCCCAATACAGTTAAGCCTCCGTCAATAAATACAACACTTCTTCATTTACTATTTCATATTAAAAGCCTTTAAGCAGATTAAAAGGTGTAATCCCTTTGTTTCTGGTGAGCTCATTTGATGACTGACTTATGTGGTGATTTTCTTGAAAACTCTTGTCCAGCACATTTTTAGCTATTTGCATTCATCAGGGTGATATATGAGGTTCTTCCTGGTGTCTTTATATATAGTTTGTCCATCAGTCCAACTACAAACAACTAATATTCTGGAAAAACTGAGTTTCACTGACAACAGCACAGACATAGCAAAAGTCTTAGTGTCACGCTGGTAAGCAGAAACAATCTGGAGAAGACTAGAGTGTTGAGCTGGGGTTTATATGCTGAGGGTGACTGCAGCATTGATTAGCTGATGACAAATGCAAAATATTTTACCTGCAACCAACTTGTCCTGTCACTGCTGAACCCGCCTGAAAAACCACCAACTAACACAGTCTCTTACTGTCTGTGTGGACAGAGAGCTCCTAACAACAGGTTTTTATTCAGTCACTTTCACAAGTCTTTAATCAATTAGGAATTTCACCCCATGAACAGTAAAGCCTCAGCCTCTCTGTGTGTCACCCTGTCTCACCCCCCAACACTCTGACTAAATTTACACAGGAACATCTGATGTGTGAACTATATGTGAGTCACATATGATGTCTCTTTTCATGCTGAAGCAGCAGTGAATTGATGAGAACTGGATCACACAGGAATAATTAAATAGAGCTGGGTGTTGAACAGAATTAAATCGGGTTTTTGTCAGAATGAAACAGATTTTTTAAACCCTCACCCTCGGCCATTAGTTCAGGGTTATAGAAACTGTAAGATACCTTGAGAAAAATGCTTGTTCCTGTGATGTGTGGCTGTTGATGGTGAACCATGAGCACCATCATGATGGATAATTAGAAAAACAATACAAAGATGAGGTGAACATGGCTTTCTATATCTGTATGAGTGTGACCTCCATCAGCTGCACTGTCTGATCATCACTGTATGATTGCATAAAAAACACTGCTGATTACAAATTGCCTCCTCTGACACTCAGAATAAGAAAAGTGAAGGAGCTGTATCCTGTCTTGTAAACACAGTGTGCCTTTAGCACTTACTTTACCCTTTTAAATGCCTGGAGACCTGCTGCATCCCATGATTTCCCTGAAGTGCTGAGAGACAGAGATGCCATCAAAAACCATCTGCACACACCTAAGTCAATGTAAACACTGTGTTGTCTTAATAAACCTCTTCCCTGACAGACCCCAGTCTGTGGAAGAAAGGAACAAGGGAGAAAAGAGGGGGAGTGAACGATAATGAAGAGACAAGAGAGTGCAGAGAGAGACAAGAACGCAAGTACCGAGTGTGTAAACTCCCATGATATGTTTGTGGCAATGACGCATAAACATAATTAATTATCAGTTTATTTAATGAGATCTCAGCTCTCTGGCTCGTGGGAACATCAGCTGCCTCTGCCTGTTCTCCACAGTGCTGTGATACAGGAAAGATGCCAAAACAAGTCGCACTGTACTGTGAGGAAGTAACATAACTTGTGACATGAACTTGTGATCAAGTATCTAAAAAGGGGGTGGTAAACAATGTGTGCAATGAAAGGTGCAAATCTGTGATGTATCCACTCCCTGTTAAATAAAAAATATCTGCACCACAGATTCTGATAATCGACACACTTGGTGCCATGTGTTTATCCTTTAACATCAAACTGCAGTATGCTGCTATTTCAGGTAGAAACAAATGAGGCTGTAAGAACTTTGTTCTCGTTTATCAGCTGAATGTGATAAGCCAGCACTGGCCAGAAACACACTGCTGAGGAAATGTTAACCACTGCCAGAAATAAACAGCAAAATAATATGATTGCAAAGTAAGTTAGTGTTATTTATTTAATACTGCAGAAACATTTTATAGTAACAGAAACAGTATACAGTGTATTATACATATTATATTATCCTATAAAAGATCTTTTACCACAGGCTGTTACTTTACATAGTCATGGGTAAGTGATTGTACAGTGTGATAATGACTGAAACTCATTTGCATATGAAAACTGGATGTGTAGTGAGAATTCACAGCTTGAGCCTGCAGATTAATTTTACACTTTAAAGCTTCTGTTTATTAGCTTCATTCACCCAAGTGCTCTGCCCATCAAGTACCATGAGGACCACCTTACGTGGAGAGAATATCTCCGCCATCAGCTACACTCTGGACAATTCTGTTAATTGCGATATTCATTGCAACTGAGAGCCTCCAGATTAAAGAGTCCGCTGACTGAGCTGATGATGTCTCTTGGTGATCATGTTGCAATGGCAACAGGGCAGATAAAATGAAGGAATACATTAAGATAGACAAAGAAAGAAACCCAAGGAGAAGCATGTTTCTATAAAATACATGGACCTGAAAACAGGAAGGGAGTGCTTTTATTTGCCAAATGAGCTGGTTAGTCCCCACACAGAGAACAGGATTCACTAATTCATTAATCTGGAGGCAGATTCTAAACAGCAGAGTCTGTGCCAAGCCACACATGCTCAATAAAGTGGATGAACTTTTCTGGGAGAGTTTCCCAGTAATGTTGTTAACAGTATTATTGGGAAACTGTGCTTACAAATGAAGTGTACTGATAACAGTATTATTATTCTTTTGATAAATGATGAGACAAGCATGAGCCTTTAGGTGATCTTACAGCTGATACCCATCTCCTTTTTGAAGGACGAGGCGGTCAGCCAGTCAGCTGACCAGAAATCATGTGATTCATGACGAGGCATGACGGCCCATTATCATTTTATGTCTGCAGAACTACTAGCATGCCCATCACTGGAGGTTGGTTGGTGTTCCTTTGTGATCACCAGTGTTGGGTAACATTACTTTACTTTTGAAAGTAACTTGGTCTGTTACAAAATGACTGATAAGAGTGATATGACTGAAAAGTAATCACCGTTAATTTATAGTGCACTACCCCCAGCACTGGTTATCACACATCTTTCTCTGACACTCGATTCATTGATTCTTCAATAGCTCTGTCATCAATAACCTGCTCTACATTTTTCTGATGTTACAGAAAGATGTTTTTTTTTCTTCCTGGAGTCTTATTCTTCAGCTTACATGTGTTTGCAGGTGTGTGTCTCCTTCCTAATGCACATGAGACCATGTGTCAGCACGGTCCAGTTATGTAACTTTTTAACAAAAGTGCAAATGAAGTCAGAAAGCCTGCAGTCTTTTTATATATACTGTGTGTGTGTGTGTGTGTGGTGTGTGTGTGTGTCAGAATGCAGATTCCCTTCATGTTCAAGATGAAGTGAGTGAGTGTGTGCTGTGTTTGAAATGCATGTGTGTGATGAGACGAAACTTCATTGATCCATGTGGGAAAATTGTGTGTGTGTGTGTGTGTGTGTGTGTGTGTGTAGGTCATCAAAAGGAAATGTGTGTGTATGTAAGTGTGTTTCAGTGAAAACAGCACGTTCTCTCCCCAGTCTTTGGTGTGTGTGTGTGTGTGTGTGTGTGTGTGTGTGTGTTATCTTGCCCTAGCAGAGTCCCTGACTTCTGACAGGGAATCGAACTGCCGGTTCGTCTCTCACTCGGCTTTGCTGCTCATCACATCATCAAACCTGACAGCTCATGTCAAAGCTCAGCTCTCTCCCCTCACTCATACTTCACTCTGCCCTCCAGTCCTCTCTCTCTGAAACACACTCTTATTCTTCTTCTCTTTCACTCTAACCTTCCTCTGGTTGTTTGTTACACAGTAACTTTGTTTTTTTCACTTTAGTCACAAATCAACACAATGTAAAACTACAAGTAAACAAAAGTCAAACTACCAGTTTCTGTTTGGATCTGTTTATCTCCACTGCATCTTGGATCAGGTCTAACTGGCCCTGAGTCTTAACTGGTCTCATCAGGAACTGCAAATAGCCAGTGCAGCCGCATTTCTCTGATGCTCTGCTAAAGCATTCATCTCCTCCATGACTCACAGGCTGCATGACAGCATTGTACCTCCTCTTTGCATCATGCAGTGTCAAGACTTATAGTGGCTGTACTATAAAGGGGCCGGAAAGCTTCAAAAGAGGTGCTTTCCTGATCATGAACAGCTCCTGAAGCTGCTTCCTTTATTCCTTGTGTACATTTTTGAAACTTTCCAAAACCAACAATCCAAACATCGGCTCCTGCAGTTGCATGAAAGTGAGGAGACTTTGAACTTGACTTCCAAGCACTGTTTTCATTCTTTACTCTGCTATTTCTGTCACTTCTCATGTGTACAACTGAATGCAACACCATGAATACCTTTAATGAGAGTTGCACAACAGTGATCTCCATTCATCAAGACTCTGAAGACAGAAGGGTCCGTGTACGTAACGGCCAATTGATTTTCGTTCTGGAGTGGGAAATCGGAAAACAAATGAAGAGCCGTTTCCTGTTTTTCGTTTTGGAACAAAATAGGAAAACAAAAAACGACTAGTATTTTAGTTTTATATTAACACAGAGAAAATGAGAAATCAGTAAAAGGCTTAAAAACCCTCTGTTTCATCGTGCATTAATTATTATTATTTTTCCCCCTGATGATCTGTAGCACAGGATCCACATAAACTAGCAGAGACCTCTTCGGGTAAAAGGCTCATCATCTGTTTTCCAGATGTTGGATGTTAGTTCTACTGATTTTGGATGTGAACATTGTGAATGTTTTTCTAACAGAGGTAAAAGAAACCTTTAAAATATTGCAGTGGAAGTGTCAGTGTGCCAACTCAATCACATTTGTCAACAAGTATCTAAACTGATCCTCAGGATGCTCTCTCTTTGCATGGATTTGGATTTGTTAATATGCCCATGATTATCTCACTTCGTGCATGCATGTATCCATGCAGTATATTGCAGTCATCTGTCTTGTATGATCCAGTAATTATAATCCAACCCACCTCCAGAGACAGAGAGGGGGAGGAGCACCAGAGGGCTTTAAATAAAACCAACATTACATTATGGAGAGTAAGAGCCAGAGAGGCACTGATGAAGGGAAAAAGTCAAGAGAGGTGGTCGAGGAAGAAGGTGTTAGAGTGATGATGGAGAGAGAGCAAGGTGATGAGAGAAAGAAAACAAAAGGAAAAAAGAGAGATCAGACCTTCTTTGGTAATGAATTACAAGCTCCTCTCCCACATCGTCCTCTGCCCCTCACTGTAATTAATTCCAGTCTTGACATTAAAATATAAATCACTTCCGTTGTCCTGCTCCGCTGTCATTATTCTCACATTCCTTCACCCAACACCCAGCTGCACAGTCAGACGTTCAGCTGCTTACACTGAATCAAATATTCAAACCCAACTCAGTCCATTTCATCCCACTGCACCACTGCTTTAATTCAAACTAAAACACACTTCTCACATGGGATTAAATATGAAAGAACCCCACTGACATCAAATGGAAAAATTCAACATGTCTTGTGCATCATTTTGTTCATATTCAGTGATTCGGCCTGAGATCTGTGGTCTTTTGGAATCCATTTTAGATTTGGATGGTATGTGTTTGTCCATCTGAGACAGCAGAGGAAGCAAATAATGATAATAAACAGATAAACAGATAAACAGAAATATACTCATGGTAAGTCAAACTTATCAGATACCAGATCATCCATTACCTATACTGCTTATCCATAAGGGTCAGCTGACATACAGAGACCAACAACCATTCACAACTCAGTTTAGTCACCAATTACAATGCTAACCACTGCACCACCACGCTGCCCTTATCAGATACTAAACCACAGTTATTTTAGTCAGATTAATTAGAGTTGATTTGACTTTTTCAGTCAATATTTTAATTAGATTTTTAATTAAAGTATATCTGTTTTCTTTGGGTCATGGTACTCTGCCAGGACACTAAGTTTCAATTAGACTTTCTGGTTAAATAAATAATAATATGATATAAAAAAAAGAAACAAGAAAATGTTAATGTAGCTTAGTTTATTATTTACATGCTCTTCTTCTGTCTCCCACAGGGATCAGTGTTCGTCAGCTGACTCAGGTTTTCCAAACAAAGACATTTCTCCTAAAATAACTTTCAAGGATTTTTTCATGATACAAGATCCAAGCTCGTGCTGAGAATACCTTAGTGAGGGAATTAATACATTTTTCATCAGGTGGTCCATCTATCCGGGTTTCGTTTCTCAGATGTAATTTAATCTCTAATATTTGAGTTTACATCATAACAAACTATGTATACATTATATAACATGTATAGTCTATTTTAAGAGATGCTTTTATACTTTACATTAAACCAGTATTTTAATATTTCAGATAATAAACATTATGAATGCAAGAATCAGCACACACACACAGACACAGTGTTTGGTTGAAGCTATGCAGCCCTGAAACCATAAATAACTGAATATACAGTATAATGTAGTTAAACCTACAGCCTTATATGAACTTAATCCCAGGCTGTTACGGTTAATGTTCTTTTCCTTCTTTGTCCCAACTCCCAGCCGGCTAACAGCCTCAGAGCGCTGTGAAGCATGTTTATGAAAAATGTCTGTTTGTGTCCCCTCAACTTTCTCTTCCTTGCAACCACAAGTTCTCGCCCGGGATGAACCCACCGCCTCTCTCCACCGCCGCCTGCGCCCGACACCACCACTGCTCACAGTGGCATGTCTCTGGTGACTCCGCTCAATAACATCAGTGTTAGTATGCTGGCTGTGTGTTTGGGCCTCTGGCTCAAGCGGTTTAAGAATCCTGGTCTTTCATATACGAGACTAGAAAGTGCAACTTCCTCAGTTGGGGATTGTTTCCATCCAAATGCTGAGTGAATTTTTAGAAAAAAGTGTCAACAAAAATGTGAAATCTGTTTGTTTCAGTAAACAAGTGTTACATAAATATTCTGTGTTCATTTTAATCTGGATGTTTGGTTTTGTATTGCAGCAGAGTCCTGCAATGATAGCTCTGATTGTTCTGGTGAGTGTGCTCAGTATGGACTACCCACAGAACATAAAGTTAATGTTGCTCAATGAGAAAGCAGCTTCAGCGCCGTAGCCTTACCTCTCTTACTTTGTTAACATTTTTTCTTTTTTGCTTTGTCGGGAAAACGGGGACATTAAAGGGCACTGGTGCTGTTCTAACATTAAAATGACTGGGGTTCACTTAGGGTACTACAATAACTTTGGAATGAAGAGGGAATATATCCTTTAAGTTAATGAAAAGGTTTAGAATCCATCACCCTCAGGGCGTCTGCACTGTTACTATCATTATTCTTAACATCCTGTGACCAGTGTTTTCAGTTGCTAAACCCTAACAGGCACTGCTGGTCATAGTTGACTGGTTGCTGTGTCAAGTGTTGCACTGGGTCAGGGTCCTGGTGCTCAGTCATATTTTCTGGTCCTCTTTTGAGAGTTAAACGGTCAGACGTTGTCAAACAACCTCTTTTTATATTGGCATTTGAAGAATTATGATCCTGATTTTATTAAGATTATTTTCCTTTTTTACTTCAGTAAATTCATTCGGCCCAATTTAACCCCGCGCTTAACCAAAACAATGAACCCCAGTTGTAATTACAGGGCTGTTTTGGAGCCAGCAGAGGCCTGGTTATACTGGGCAGCTTCCAGTGCCTAACAATGCCGGGCAGCAGGTGTGAATGTTTGGCTGTGTTAACATGAAGGAGGGTGCTGCTGAAAAGAGCCAGACTGAAAAATGCTTCAGGAAATGAAATGCAAGATGAGGCCCAACGAGCATCAGCAAAGTGAATATGTGGTGCAGACATTCAAGCCATGTTTGCACTCAAAATAGACTCACTTAACTTAACATTTCACTACATTACCATCCTCAGGCACTTTTACTAGTGGGACAAACACAAAGGAAACACATTCACAGGCAAACAGGCATACATTTTGTCATCATTTATTTAGCATTTAGAGAGGACAGCACCACCACAGGGATGTGAAATGTGTGCTACTACCCCTCTCATGCACACACATTAAAATGTTGAGTCCCAGCCTGAGCTCTGACCGCGGTCTGACCCTGAACTTACAATGACCCCCTCCCCTCCCTCAGTGTGTTTGATAATGTCATTGCGTCTGGCTTCAATTATTGGTGATCCTCATCTCTCTCTCCCTCTGGCACCTCTCCTGTTCCTCTCCATCCTAAATTTTAAACCTGGAGCCAGCTAGGTTCAGGATGGGCTCAGAACGCCTGCTCTCCACTGTCTGAAATACAGTAATAATGGAATGAATGAAAGTGACAGTAAGATCATTAAGTGCTGTTAGGATCACTGCGGGTTTTGTTGGTTGTCCACAAAAGTTTGCTGACAATTACTTCCTGTACGTCTTACCTGTATATTTGTTAGTTACCAGAATCTCATTCCATTTTTGCTTTGACGGCAGCATTATGACAAAAAATCATCTGAACATGTCTGTCAAGCTCACAGGAATTGTGCACCTTTGAGAAACTGGGGCCAAGCAGCCATGCCAGACTTATGACGGCTTCAGTACTTAATGGCACTCTGTAAAGGGTGTGATGTTCCAGTGTAAATGGACTCAGACAGACAGCAAGTGGTGTAAAGTTGTTTTAGAGGCTCTGGGGACAGAGCTGGTCACTGCTGTTTCTACTAACACACTGCTACTCCCTGTCGCCTCCATGCACCCCCACAGTTCAGTCATTATCAACTCACACACCCACAACAGCCACAACTCCACTGAGGTTCATCCCTCCTCACCCCCCTTCACTCAGAGCTGTCCTTACACAACATCCTCCTCTGCCTCAACCTTAACTTCAGTCTCCACGTTTCTGTTTCTGGTCCCAGTGGAGACAACATGCGACCTCAGCACCGTCATCTTCCTGTTCCCCCTCTTCTTGTTTGTCATTGACCTTTTTTTGTCTTCACCACTCCTACTCTTATGAGTCATTTGTTCCTCCTCCACACTCCTATCACAGTTTCTGACATCCTTTTTCATCATTCATCAACACTGTGTTAAGGTACAACAGAGCGAAGCATAAACTGTCCTTCACCCCCTCAACTTCATCTTCATTGAACTCTTCTCATTCTTCATCGTGCTAGTAATACTCTTCCAAGGTTTGCTCTCTTTTTCCAGTGGTTAACCCAAACCCTGTCGTCAGGAGTTGCCTGGCCTCCTCATCACCACTGTGAGATCCTGGTTGAACATTAACAAACAATCTTTGTCCTTGCTGTCCTTGCCAAGTCTGGACAGTTGCTAAAAGGTTGTCCTCAATCTCAGTCAGATCCTCTGTGGATTTGCTGCACAAAGTCCAGCTACTCCTTCACTGACATGAGGGCAGGCTATAAGAGGATGCTCTTACACTTTCAGTTGTCAGGCACATAACAGGATAACCTTTTCAGAGGGACTGTGTAGGCACAGGTACAAAGAACAGGTTTTTTACTTGAGCCAGTTTCTTACTGATTACAGCTGAAGTACAGATACATCAGGCAGCCTCTGCTGTAATCAGCATTTTAACATCATTCCTTCATCAGTTTAAAGGTTGCCAGTCTGTACACTGACATTTTTCTTTTTTATATTCACGTGGAAATAGACGTCCACTTCACCTTCATGAGGCAACCTGAGTTTTGGATTTTTTTGAGCACAGTGGATTCTGTTGCATGGATTTGCAAACCACCTCCAATTCTCAAAATAATGTGTCAAGCTGGCTTCAAGGGAACATATGCACATACATATATTTATCATAAGCAGCTCAGAATGCTGAGTATGTGCTGAAACAGTCAGAGAAAGGCAAAAAAATCTGTTACCCTCAGAATAAACCAACAACTTAATCAGTTGTGTGCCTTCCAGCCCTGAGGAGCAGAGTAGTTCTCACACCAGGGATGTCTGGTAATGGATGAGTGTAAGGACGCAGCCTGAGAGATGGAAGCCAGCCCAGTATAATGGAGCTTAGAGGAGAAGACAGAATGACAGGCACATGGGTTTGGAGGCTATCCAGTATGTGCATGTATGTGTGTCAGTGTCTATGCATGACTAAGCTAATCCTGTGTGCAGAGACGGTGAAGTGTCTTGGCTTTGGATGACATGGCCACAGACCACAGGCTGCTGCAGAGTGACATCTCCATCCAGAATCTACCTCCCAGCTGCATCACGTGGAGCCAAACCCGTCCCGGTCCAATGTGTTCCTCCCAGCTGTACCATCCAAGGCCAAAGTCATCACAATTCAATATGGGCCTTCTGGATGAGGCACCAAAGCCAAACATATCAAAACACAACTTGTACTCTCAACTCGGCCATCTTAAGAGACACTTCAGTCCAGTGATTACCCTCCAGCCGTCCCTCTGAACACCAACAAACATAAAGGAAAACATATTCTTCACAGCACAGCACACATAAAGCTAAGATAATGAAATGCAGTCATTACCCTCCAGTCATTTCATCCACAACACATAGAAATATCATCTCAGTGGTGCCATCTAAAGCAAGAAACGCTTTATTTCAGTAATTACCAACCAGCCATTTCATCTAAAGCCAAAGGCGCTGCTAGCTCACAGTCAGATCTCTGTTCCACCATCTGAACAGAGACATTACCGTCACTTGTGGAGGCAACACCTAAAGCCAGAGTCATCACAGTCCACTACATATATCTGCTTCTTATCTCATATCTTTAGTCATTTTTTTCTCTTTTCTCTTTCAGTTTTTCTCTTTTATCTTCGTCTAACGCAGATTTTAATGTTTGCAATAAAGAGAATTGTACCCTCTGGACATTTAAAACATGTGTCTCCTACTGTAGGTCAGCCATCTGCACATCATAGTCCCACATCTGCCTTCAGGCAGCTCAATGTAGAGCCAGCTAAAACAAAATTGCTCAGTATTTTAGTGAATCTTGGCCATTGTAAGAACAATGACTGCATACTGTAGGCTGCTTTAAAGGGGGAGGTTTGTGTCCTGCACAGGATTCTTTCATTTTCTTCTAAATTTCCAATAAAATCTGATTTTTTTAATGTTTATTTCAAGTTCTGAAAAACAGATCACATCAATAACACCGATTCTAACAGACTGCCCTCCTACACCTAACACCCATGTGCTGGTGTCCATCACACTGGTGGAGGTATTTCAGTCTTTACAAACCCCTACATGAACTCAGTCCACATACAGTCGCTGATGTCTCCACGTCCTGGCCTCAGCAGTTGAGTCTGATGGCATTCTATATTGTTCTTCAGTTACACCAGTTCCCATGTGCAGATCCAAACTAACAATGAATGTACGCTACTAACAAGTGTTGTGTGTGTATTCAAAGCCTGGTGTATTATCCCTCTGCTGCTGTCTATTAAAACACATCACAGAGAAATGTTCCTTCATTACATGAGCACACTCCCTGTAGTTTACCCTGACTCCTACAGACTAACACATCAGTTTTGGTTTTTTTTCTAGAGATGACAACTCAATAATAATAATAACTCCTTCCTCAGTAAATGTAGTTTACATGTTACTGATGTAACAAACCTTTGTGCATGGGTGACAGTAGGAAGTCATATAAAATAATATAAACTAACTAATGGTGGTCTTGTTCTCTCACTCAGCAAAGGTGGAGATATCATGAGGTACTGCTAGAGAATATCTTAGGCCCTCTACACATGATTGGTAGCAGAATCATTTATGTAATCAATTGTTTTTCTGCAGACTCCAAAGCTTGCAGCAGTGCTACCTTAGGCATTGCACACCTCCTCATCTTCAGTGTTCTTTCGTGGCCTTTCATTGTGCAACAGGTGAGCTGACAGCTGACTGCAGTGTAACCTACAGAGGCAGCAGTGATGGATGTCAGCCACACCCTTCACAACAACACCACAGATGTGTCTTTGTCTTATCAACAGAGGCGTCAGGTGAGCAGTACGTTAACACTGGCTGTTATTGAAGGCACTGAGAAATGATCAGTTTAAACATCCTGGAACTTTGCGACTCTCAAACAAAACAAAAAATCAAATTGTCTCAGCAAATTTCACTTTGCTGCACTGAGATGGCCTTTGATGTTTCTGTGTTTACTAGAAATGCTACTTCACACACCCTCTACAAGACAGAACAATACAGCTGATAACAGTTTTAAAAATTGCCACAAACGCCGACATTTGTAAAGATGACAAGTCAAATTCTGGACCGTCCTCATCTGCAGGAAAGTATCAGGAAGATTTAGTGGGTAATAAAAACTGTCTCCTGTGAGTGAAGTTCATAAAGCAATAAATGTCCTTCTCCTCACTTGTATAATATAGTGAAGCTAAATCTAAAACACCTGTCAAAGGCAGAGATAAACCTGAGACACAGTGCTGGCCTTCAGTACAGCTCAACAGGAAGGAACTTCAAATTGAGACATACAGTTATTGTGTTTTTAGACTTCAGTCACAGGTGGGTATGTTTTTATCCACAGCTACATCTGGAAAATAACTGTCCCCTCATAGAGTTTAATACTTCATGAGACGAAGACAGGACAAAAGAATATGTCAGAGTTTTCTCTGCTGCAGATAAGACAGACCTGTAACTCACACAGACACGCCACCTATTACCTCAAGTAATCATCCGTGAAATTTTCATATAATTAAATGTATGCTTTGCTACTTCTAATCACTGCCTGCATTTACATGCACATAATAATCCCATTATGGACAATAATCAGAGTGAGGCATTAGTCCAATTATGTGGACTTCATTAACTCTAATTGCTCCTTTGACTATTACACATACATGAAGAGAAGATATGGTTTGTTTGAATATATAGAATGGTATAGATTGTCAAAGAGGAGAGTTTGGTATATGAGTCTGAGGTTGACACATGCACTGATCTCTGGGTGTGTGACTGTGTGTGTGTGTGTGTGTGTGTTTGGCAAAGTGTGAGTTAAAAAGGGTAGCTGTCCACAGAAGTTAACAGCGCTGTCGCCTGATGTGTGTGTGTGTGTGTGTGTGTGTGAGAGTGAGTGTGGAGAGAAAGTGAGTATGGGTTTAAAAGGGCTACCTGTCCACTGTGGTTAGTGGTGCTTTCACCTGACATGAATGTCACAGCAAAACAAACCGTGTGTGTGCACATCTTTGTTACCTTTTTGGGACCTTTTCTGATATAAACACTGACCTTGTTGGGACCAGTAGTCCTCATGGGGACCAGGCTTTGGGTTTGGGATGTCCACACTGAATGGAAGTCAATGTAATACCCTTACTGGGCGTGTGTGTGTGTGTGTGTGTAGGGACACTCGTCAGCTACAGTTGTGGACACAAACGTCTAACCTCTGCTCTTTTCTGTCAGCTTCTGGTCATCAGCTGCTGCACTGTAACACACACAACAAATTCATCTCATAGACACACACACACACACACACACACACACACACACACACACACACACACACACCCAAAATGTTCAAAATCCAATGAAAACAATGTCACACTGAGTGGACAGGTTTTGTTTCTCTGGATACAACCAGATGTGTATCGCTACCTCTGTCTCTCTCTCACACACACACACACACACACACACACACACACACACACACACACTCTTTCCTTTACACTTCTTCCACATGAAGGTGCGACTGACCGCAGTGGACAGGTATCCCCGAGCTCACCTTCCTGTCACTTCCTCTAAATGTCTGTTTGCCTCACTATCTGTGTCTTGCATGCTCTTTGCCCCCCCCCCCTCTCTCTCACACACACACACACACACACACACACACACACACACGTGCACATCAGATGGTATTCTTGGCCAACAGGACTTGACAGCGATCCTCTCCCTTCTCTCTCGGCTGTTCCCTCCTGTTTTATCTCCAGCTTATTTTGACAATTCTCACTGTGTTTTTTTACCACTGACTATCTGTAAGCAGATTTTGAGGATGTGGTGTGTTCACACTGGAAAATGTCAAAATAGACTAGAATCAAAACAGTAAGTATTCTGCCTGAAAAACCCTTGATGTTTTGGTGTGATGTTGATGGGCACGATTCTCCCAATGCAAAAATCTAAGAGCTGGAAACATGAAAACTAACAGTGAGAGGTGGTGAAAACATTCATGTATAGATACATGTGCTTTTTGGTTCACATGTTAAAACACAGAGAGATGATTTGTAATCGATCCAGGTGATCGATCATTGTGCAGAGCCACAATGAAAATCTGTTTCTTGTTTGGTACAGTTATGTTGTCCCCTGTATTTCAGTCATCCAATATTAACACTGAATATTGGTGGTGTGTGTGTGTGTGTGTGTGTGTGTGTGAGGGTCTAGATTTTGTGGGTTTCATTTATCTCTAAAAAAACCCAGATAAACCGTCTACCTACTGAACTACAACTGTGAGCAAAGAAAGAATACTGAGATTCATTAAAGGGAATCATTTCTAAAAGCGAGATGTACAACTGTTCCTCCCTCTGCAGAGCTCAGTCTCTCCATGTGTTGCATCATCAGGTCAGATGATGACACAAACTGCGTTCTTGCATTTGTAGCCTCAGGGGAACGGACGCTAAATCTGCTCAAACTGAACTGTCATGAAGAGCAGGAAGAACATATTTGACCGCTGAAGTTCAGTTACACTGTATGTGCCTCCAGCACGCAGCATGTAGAGTCACAGATGGTATGTGCAGGGATATCATGGGACAGGCTACATTCATACTATAAACATGGCTGAGCTTCAGGCATATACAAGCACCAGACATACATGTCACATGCATTCAAACAGTATTTGAGGATAACTGTCATCAGCTGCAGTGCTTTGGTACATGTCTCCACTGTACACTGTACTGATGACATAATGAGAAAATAAAAGACGTATGCGGTTTTATTTCTGTGTGTTGCTCATGGTGGAATCAGCTCGCTGTCAGCCCACATTAATGGGTCTTTTTCAGGGCCGCCTGCTCCATATTCATGCAGCTGCTCACATGGTTATGCCTTCAGACGAGCTGGCAGCACAGCCACAGGTCTGCTGCTGGATACTGAGCAGCTGAACGTGAGTGTTACCGTGACTCCATCAAGGACATTTACCATTACCATCTCATTTAATCCCCATACAACAATAGATTGATTATTGATATGAACATTATAGCCCAAGCTGTTGTCTTGTTTCCATGACTTGAATGATTATCATACAGGTTCACACCTGTTAACTGGAGTTGTTTAAAATGCATTCTGGGAGATGTAGGCAACCGCTAGCTGATTTAGAAATAGCTCAGGCAGGTTGAGGGAAAGTGGGTTCACTAAAAACTAGATTACAGAGAGACATTCAGGTCTTATGAGACTATACATGTTGCAGACTGATGATGTTTAACTGTTGTCTAAAATTTGAATCTAATCTAACTGCGCTGAGCTGGAAGATCTCAGCTCATCTCTGCTTTACCTCAACAGCAAATAAGAAAGCAAACAATGTTATAGTATTCCTTTCATACAATGGTTGAGACAGACACACTGCAGTTTCAGAAATGCTGAAGAAACACAAAGCAAACACAAAAGGTCTAGACACTGTGTGTTTTATTTATTATTTATCTGGAACATTGTGTTAACTCACTCTACAAGTTTTCTCCTTTGCTCTTCTGCACGACCAAAGCAGCCAAGATGTGGAACAATGCCAATAAAGGTTATTCAGACAAAAGAGAGAAAGGCAGTGTCACTTTCGATTCTGCGGTGGAGATAAAGTAAGGAGGAAAAAGGGAATAATGTGGAGCCACAGATTGAACAGTTCAGGGCTAAAACTGGGCTCATTCTGTACAGTGCCTGCTCAGCTTAACACCATACAAACATGTTGCAACACTAAAAATGGTGGTGGTAAAAAAAAAAATAAAGTTTGCCATTAGCTCAGAGAGAGGTCACATTTGTATTGGCTGATTGGCTCCAACTGTTTGTAGCTTGCTTTAAAATGACTGTGTATCTATTAACGTCACATTAATTAATTAGTAATATGCATGTCATGTGGTGAGGTTCAGACTGAAATAAACTCATTTTCTTGGACATCAGTTGTTTGTGTTCATCAGGTGAAACTTGCTGGTTCCTGTCTCCTGTGCTCCTTGTAGTCCTACATCAACTGAGCGAACTACTGTATATTTAATCTGTTGGACTCCTCATCTAATTGTCTGCACTTCTGCAACAAATGTGCTTCTACATTATTGACTTTATTAGGTTTATCACATCTTTGTAAGTATCACTGGAGAAAAGACAATTCTGGCTCAATATCATGTTGTACAGAGGAAGTCGTTGTTGTAGTTACAGTGCACAGGCCTGGACAGATAACTGAGCTGACAGCGACTGTAGGTTGAATCTACCAGCCACAGACATGATACACATGATGCATGTGCATAAATAACACAGGTGATGGATGGCGTCTGTAAGCAGACTGACAGCTATACATATTCAACAAGCCAGTACAGGAGTGTTGCCACGCTAACGGCAACACAAAAGCAATCATATATCACATCACATTCAGATCATGTGCCTCGTACAATGAAAGGGTCTGTTTGTTTGTGTCATGTGTGGTTGACTGGGTTTGTGTTTTCACTTCATTTAAATGTGACTCCTGTAACATCCACTTTGACCTTTTATTCAACACTGTCAGAGGTTCGGCTGTGATAAAAGCTACATGTGTATTGTTCTTGTTCCACACTGAGTGTGTGACTCACTAATCACACGGACACAGTTTCTCCTTCTCACTCACCTGTAAGAAACATTATGAATAAAGAGAAATCTGATCCTGTTAACAAGCAACGTCTGTGTGTCCAACTAGCTTCTGTAAACACTCACTAGAAAACCAAATGTGTATCAGTCCGCAGCTGAAAATAGTCCCCAACAAATGCAACAATGCTTCCCTGACATTTGTGTAATGTTTACAGCCATTTTTAAAAACAGAACTATACTTTTTTTTTAGTATATTTTATATTTTTAGAGGGATTTGTTGACAATAAGAAAAATATTCTAAAAACTGCATCCATTAAATGTCAGAAACACAACTTTACAAACAGTACTGAAAGTTCAATAAGTCTATTTAAAAAATAAACAGAGTAGGCACACATATATTTTTTAAATAAAGTTTTCCTTTTTTCCTTAGTCACACTGTACAAGACTGAGTTACTTTTTCTTCCAGCTGTAGATATCCTTTTTTCATAGCAGAAATCATTTATTTCCCATTTCTAGAGCTAATTATGCATAAAGATGCCAGATTTTCACAAGGGACTGCTGGGAAGAAATATCTCGAGCTCTAACTACAAACTGCAGTTTCCACCCTGATCCCCTTAATGTCTGTCTGATGGATTAATTGGGGCTAAATACAACCAGTGATTCGAGGCAAAGGCTAAGTAGAAAAAGATTGAATTATGTTTTATTTTTTCATATCTTGGAGTCCAGTTTAAATCCCCAGTCACAAACAACAGCTGTGTTGTTCATAAAAAGAAGATGATTGATTAGATGTCTGTGTATGTATGTGGAGGACAGAAAAACAAAGTACAAGAGTGAATTTGTATGTGATGGTGCCTGTGTGTGCCCAACTCTATGTATGGGATTGTGTGTGTGTGTGTGTGTGTGTGTGTGTGCCTGTGGGAGTTTTCTAGGTTGGAAGCTGTCGCTGCTTGACATGACAGCACTGTGATAACTACTAATGAGGACACAGGAGAGAACATGTCATTAGACTCAAAATAAACACATCAACACATAGACACATACTGCAGATGAAATAAAGGCTCAAAATGCACTACACACACACACACACACACACACACACACACACACATGCCCATAAAACATTTTGAGAATTTTCCTGCTATAAAAAATAGCATCGGAAAAGAAGAAGTTATGCAGAGCCGATAATGTCAGCAGACAGATTAATTCAGCTTCCAGCTGTATGCTAGTTGAGCTTAGTTATTTACATGAACCTTTGATATCGTGGGATTGAGCTTCTTTGTTGCCATGAACTCCCTCTTCAGCTGAGGGCTAACACAGGGGAAGTACTGCTTCCTGTCATGCCTTTCACTGATATAAAAATCTACCTGTGGTGCAATACAAGCTTTAGTTTGACAGTGAAAACCAAAATGAAAGTGGTACATGTTTAAAATAGTTGTAGTTGGGCAGCAAAGCAGGAAGATTAACCAGACTCAGTGCTCAGTAACCTAGAATTACTTTTAGAAGAGAAAAAAACATGTAATCATGTCAATACACATCCAACTGCACTGATAAATATTCCTCTGTGGATGAAGGACAGTGGATGAATTAACTATGTATATTGTCACAAAAAAAGTCCACTTTTAGAAATGGTTTTCATTCAGGTGCAAAATAAGTTTCATGACACTGATTCTTATTAATGCTGCTGAAAATAAACATAAAATAGATTTTACATCAATTCTTGGATAATATTTCTTTTACTTTTCCTATCAGAGAAACACATGGTCCAAAAACTCTGCTCTGTTTGGAATATGCAAATACAGCATATAAACATCTGTAAACTGTAAAACAGGAAGCAGGTCATTACATTGAGAACCAGCACTTTCAAACTCTTTGGAAGAGAAATAAATGGGAAGAAAATATTCTAAAATATGCATGAAGCCAGAGTCACATTAGAGAAAAGGTGGATATCTAATGCCAAGAAGAAATGTTTGATTAGGCTGAAATAAAGGCCGATTATTAGAAAGCAAAATGTGTACAAATAACCACGGTCACATGGAGGACAGGAAGTCTTATTGTTAGATCAAGGTAAGAAGAACTGCTGGAGGTAAAGTGAAACCTCACAACAAACTGCTTTACCTTGTGTCCGTGTGAGAGAACGGTTTAATGAAATCCAGAGATATGATATTAAATACAGATGAGAACAGAATTCAGTGCAGACAGTGATAGAAAAATGGAGTGTGTTGATGGAATTACCATCAATTGCTGCACCACCTCATCCAGAACTAATGGGAATGTGTTTAATTCAACGTGAAGCAGCAGAGGCCACATTAACAGCATCATCAGGCTAATAGGAGATTGACTGAATGAACACAATAAAGAAGCCTCTGGTCACACAGTTAATGTGTCACTGCAGACCTGTGCTATTAGACAGACATGATAACACATGCTTTCACACACACATACAGACCAGTAGAGAGTCATCTGGTACATAACTGCACACACTCCGACTGATCACTAATCTCAATCAATGAATCAGATTTTCACCTGCTTTATTTTATGCCATCAGAATTTGAAAGTTGTTATAATCCCATAGAAATGTTAATGTCAAACAGAGAGGCTTTTTACAGATGTACAATAATAAGTAAAGAATCAAAACAATAACCACTTACTAATACATCGTCCCTGCAATCATTGATTTAAAGAGCGAGCTGGAAGTGCAGATAGCTGACTGGCTTCTCCCAGTGACACCTGGTATCCAGGCTAATGAAACATTTCTGCTTATCTCAGTTTTGATCTGATATTAATATACAAACTGAGACAGAGTGATCTGCAGGACCCGGTCTAAAGAAATACTGGTCTCTACTTATTTTTCTATTAGTGAGGGAACGACGTGTTAGTATAGAACAAATCAACGATCAAATGAACTGATATGAAAATGTTAATTTACTTGGGCCGTTGGACATCAAACTGTGCTTTTAATCACTAAATCAGCTCAGTGAATAGACAGAAAATTACTGCTAATTAGCTTTAATTTGTTCCAGGTATGAGCAGCTCCTTTACTTCCTTTGTAGACGCCACAGTGAGAGAATCAGTATAAAGAGTGGATTTAAGGCACAGCTCTCTTCAGCAGTTTGACAGGCAGCCTGAAGTCGCAGATATTCACCTGGGTTAGGTTCAGGGTTCACGTGTTCACGTAACCAGGAAGCTGTGCCACTGCATCCTGGGTATGACCACCCTCTCCTGAGATGATCATGTGCCTTAACCAGTACAATGGAGTCCACCACAAAAATACAGTTTTTATTTGTGGCATTTAACAAAGGGTGGAAGTTACTGAGCAGCTCAGGGACAGAGGATTAGAAAAACACACTATCTTTCAATCCACCTTTACACAGAGGCTGAACAGCAGCGACTGAAGTGAGCACTGTCAACTGTACCTCTTCCTCTGTGTGTGTGTGTGTGTGTGTGTGTGTGTGCTGTGAAGTGTTCTTCTAGAGCTGGCCTCAGGTCTAACAGTTTATCACACACAGCATCAAAGAACCTATGTTTGCTCTGTATACGTGAACATGCATGTGTATGTGTCTGTGTGTATCTGTTCAGGGTTACAGCTTGTGATGATATATGAGTTTTAGAATGGTGTGTTTGCTGACAGTGACATGAGGATGATAACAAATATCTCTCTCTTATTATATTTCTACGCCTGTATCGAGATATAAAGGGTTTTTCAGTGACGTGCAGATCAGCTCATCTTGTTCTTCTGTGTGTATCACAAAACAAAATGTGTCGGTTCCAGACCTCATTGAATGATTTTCTCGACATTCCTGCATTAAACAGCTTCCACATTCAGAGAGAGACATGAGCAACCAACCAGGCTGACTTCAGAAGCTGGCAGATGAACCGCGTGGGGTCACTGATATATGATCCCTCCTGTACAGGCTCCCAGGAGCTGTCAGCCTCTGGACATGCAGGTAAAGTGTTCCAGATGTCACTTAGATGATGTGTTTCACCATGGAACTATCTGCAAAGTCACAAATCTCACAACTTGGTTTGTTGTGTGGTAACAGTGACATAAGAAGGCACATGTTTTTCATGATCTGAACTCATGATCTTTTGTCGAACTTTAACCAAAACTGGCCTTCAAGCTGAGTCTGAGCTGTAATACCAGAATTCTTGCATCTCTCCAAAACCATTTATCCTGATGCCAAACCAAAACAACCTCTGAGCCAAGATGAACTACAGCCAGCGAGACTAAACACACACAGGGTCTAATGAGATAATCGGGTACAGCTGTGACAGGTGAACACAGGTGTGCAGGTGGGGAGGAGGGGAATAAACGAGGGATCATCGGTTTGCAGCAAATCTGTGGTGTCACTTAAATATGAATCTAAAATACCAAATATCCCTAAAGTATCATTCTTGAAGGAAGAAGTGGCCTCAGAAGAAACATTAATATCTTGTCCCAAACCAAACGCAGCATTAATTATTACATTCATATTTCCAGAAAAACTAAGATATGATTGCACAACATTTGTAATAAAAATGACAAACTGCCCAGTGTGAAGAAGAAATGCTCCTGAGAAACTCTGAAATGAATTCATTTTTACCTGTCCACAACAACCCAGGGAGCGCTGCCGCTGATGTTTTTCAGTGAATTAAATATTTCATAGTGCTGTTTCCCTGACAGAAGGCAGGCTGCTGTGTGTTTCCCAGTGTGTTGTGAGAAAAGAAGCCTAACCACTCTCAAACTGTGTGTTTTTATGCAGCTCTTTCATCGTACAGTTTTATATTTTGCTGGTGTTGGACAAAAAACATTTATCCTCCCATGAGTCAACTTCCAGGAAACATGAAGAGAGCAGTTTAATTTTCAGACAAGCAGGACCACGGAGTGCAGTTTGTTGGGAGGTTAACTTACATTTTTGCCTGCATGTTATTCTTCACTTCTGTGTCGGACCTTAGAGACTCTAACCCCAGGCTATTTGATATGTTCTCTCAAGAACAGGCCAGTTACATTGAGAGCCATATTGCAGTGCTAGAGAACAGGAAACCTCTTTGTCAAGTTAAGTGAATACAAAGCTAAGGAACATCTCTTTCATGTTGCCCTTACATGCCATACAAGTCTGGGGAACATAGAACCCTGGAGAACATTGGAAAGACTCCTCCTCAACAGTCGAGCAGCTGGAACCAACACTCGGGCTGAGTGGTAACTCCAGGCTTCCTCTTCCTGCGTGTGTCCTGCGTCGTGCATCATTTAAAGTCATCTGCAATATCGTCTCCCGTGTTTAACGTTTGTTTACACCATATGGCATAACAATGGACTGCTGGGTGTGTGACAGAAAAGATTATTTCTTCTCTGAAGATGTTTAGATGGCTGCCTGACAGCCCAGTGTGCACCAGAGAGTGAGAGAGATAAATAGGAGATGGTGAGAAATAAATATGCAGAGAACAGATGGATGGATAGAACATAAGAGAGGAAAAAATGGGGCGTCGTCAGCGACATAATGAAGTGCAGCATTGAAAAGATTTGCATATAAGACATAAAAGAGCTGTGGAAAAACTCATGCTTAAACAAATAATGAGCAAGTTTTCTAAAGGGTGATTTTCCTTGATGCTTGTGTGTTAAATCAGTTTTTCCATGACTGGAGCAGAAGCTGGTCCCAGACAGACACCAAGGAAAAAGGTGCAATTGGCAGCTATGAGGTGTCAACATGCTGCCTTCAGGTTTTCCTGTATTTTTCTCATTTTCATTCCTGAGCAACTTCAAACACATGAATGGTTTGATCTGTGTTTACTTGGTCCTTGTGTTTCAAATTTCAATAATCACATTAGTGTGATTATGTTTCTGCCACTGGAACCATGTTCTAAACTGTTAAATGTTGTAGTGGCGTAGAGTAAAACTCTAAATCCAATAAGGCTGTTAACTGAAGAAAGTAAACTGTTTGAGATAAAAATACTTTTGAAAAATGAAATTAAGAGAAACATGTTAGAAATCTTTGTCTTCGAGTGTGACAGTGATCCAAAAATAAGAATAAAAGAGCTTCTCAGGCGGAGCAGACTGTTTCACACACAGCAGCTCAGTTTTCTCACTGATAAAAGACGTTCTTATTACTCTTGTCTGCTGAGTCGCAAAAGAACAAGAAAGAGAAATATTTTAAATAAAGAAGATAAAAACATTCTGGGATTTTTTGCTGTTTTGTTTTGTTTGGCTGTCACTTTCTTTTTCTCTCCTTCATCACAGAACAATTTGTTCTACAAGACAAACTACACACAGTGTGTCCCTTGCACAGCCTCTTTTTCCCTTCAGTATTTTGCAGTTTTATCCATTGGAGTTTTTATTTACGTTTTAATCTGAATGACAGTATCCACAGCGTTCTCAGAGAGTTTTACTCTGTGAAGCTTTTCTAACTTTTCTAACTCTAAAACAGGTGAACCAGTGCTGTGCCACGCCCCTGCTGAGAGCACACACACACACACACACACATATCATCCTGTTTCTCCACTCATTCTTTAATTTGTCACCAATCTGCATATATCCCATAATTCTGTCACTTCTGCATCAGTGGTTCAAACTATACCAGTACACGATCATGATCATGAGCAGTAGACTTCATTTCTTATTTGGATGTGAACATTAGAATGAATCTATGATTAAAGGTTATCTATTGTGTTCTGAAAAGAAAGTACTGTGTGAATAAATCATCCATTTTGACCATACCAGTGCTTTAAAGCTCATTACAGCAGCTGCCTGCTGATTCTCTAATGAGTAAGGCCGACTGCCTTCAGTGTTTTCTGCTGCAATAAACCTCATCTCCCAAGGTCAAATCTCTAACCACACAGGAAGGCCTTGTACTTACAGACAGAAACACGTGTGGGTAACATTTCCAAAGATGTGGCCTACAAATACAATAGCAGCAGTGAATGAGGAAGGAGGTGCTCCTCTTTAACCCAGGGGGAGCTGCCTGAGCTTTACTGCATCTCTCTGCTGTGAACTCACACAGTCTCAGACTGAGAACATGTCAAAGGATCAGTTTTTATGGCTGAACTTCTGCTCTACTCCGGCTCCATCCCCCAGAGGAGGAGTGTGATGGAGTGGAGCGTCACCTTCTTTTTGGCCTCACAGTCAGGAGGCGTGTGTTTGACCAGTGTCCAGCACTACAGACCTCATTACAGACCCCACTCCAGTTCAGGAATATGAACTGGGGAGTAGAAACATCGTTGACCAGGCTCCTCTGGTCAAAATGTGGGTAAAGTTTCTGCCTTCTTTAAAGGGCTCCTGCACAAGTTTATACTGTACACATTTGCACACACACATACACACTTATTGATTTATCTTTTGATTAGTGTGTTAGTCCGAGTGCTAACATTTATCAGCCAACAGGGTCACAGCAGTGACACACACTCGCGCTACTTTATAGATTTGATATTCTGTTAGCGTGTAATTGGTTGACCATGTGTTAGTCTGTATTATGAGACAGAGCTACACTGGGTAAAGGCCACAGCTGCTACAGTGTCAAACTTCCAGAAACACACACATATTTGTGCATCTATATTTGTGAGGACCCTCATACATATTACTTCCCCCAGCATCAAACCATAACCTAAACCTATTCTAACCTTAAACCCTAAAAACAACTTTAACACACAAACAACTCTTTTAGGACACGACGACTAAAGATACCAATCTCTCCAAAAGTGTTTCCAAAAGCATCCTCAGCATCTCGTCCTTTCTCTCAAGAAATGTCCTTATTTACCAAAATGTCCAGTTTTTCCCTAAAACTTTCAAAAACTGTCCTTGTCACAGCCTCTCTAAACACACAGCAGCTCAACCGGAGAGTGAAACATTTAAAAGGACGCTAAGCAGTCTGAAGTCTGAGAACAGAACAACTGGCCTTCACAAAGAATACACATGTGCAAGAGCACAAAATCACTCTCACACCAGCACACGCATAAAGACATACATTTGGGATTTGCACTCTGATGAGGAATTCAGCACCAAGGACTACTACAACTATATGTCAGTGTGGTATGGACAGAGCTGGCTCTGGATGCCACGGCCTCTTTAACTCACCTCCTCAGCATCTGACTGCAGTTTGCAGTGACGTTGGACGACGCTCTTCACTGTCTACATAAGAGCAGGTTTAGTTTTTATCTTTATCTTTGCCGTTGAGGCATGTTTTTCAGTCTTATTGCATTAGCCGTGAGGAGTTTTGTCTTAGATGTACGTTTTAGGAGAAATTGAAATCAAAACAGACACGTCAGATTTTGAGGTCACAAAGGTCACTTCACTGTGGTTTCTTTCAGTGTGGAGCTTCATTGAAAGTTGTGTGTTTTGCAGTCTTGGCAGGTTTTTGTGTCTTGTTTCTGTTTGTTATAGAAACTTTAAGACAGCAGATAAGTAACTGTTACAGGCATCTGTATTGTTATCTGTTGTTTTCGCTGGAGATGTTTATGCTCACTATCTGAACTTTTCAACAGCAAATAAACATCTGTTTTTATTTTCCTGTTTGTTTGTATTATTAACTGTCAGGTATGTTTGTGTGCAGTCTCTAAACTTTACAGTGGTATGTACATAATGATTATTTATCTCAATAATTCATATGTTAAGATGAACATTTTCATCTTCTGTCCAGACTCCTGCACATTTCCAGTGTAAACCAGCTGTGCACCAGCAGCACACAGCATCAGAACCGACCCCTTACCTGCAATTATCTTTAAACTAAGCATGGCCCTGACCTGGTCTGACAGTGGGCTGATCCTATATGCTCTAAGCTGCTGCTGGGCAGTACAGGCACAGAGCAGCACAACAAGGAACTAACCACTAACTAAAATCCTGGTTTAAAACAGGTCCTGTGTGTTGCTGTCTCACCAGTCCACAGTGACCTCCTCCCTAAACAGACTGCTCTTCACATAATGTCAGACATCACCTGACCTTTCCACCTGTCATTAGTACTACACCCACTCCAGGTCACCTATAAAACAGAACCATGGGCTGTAGCTGCTTGGATAGTCGCCCTGTGGTTTGTCGGGGGAGGACAGTGTTGATGATATGCTCCCTCTGGCCTACTGGTAGGTGCAGTTTCTGTGAGTGTGATGACACCTGATAATGGTTATCTAATGGGGTGATAACATTGGAAGCGGGTGGCTGCGGAATGACCTGCCTGAGGAAATTACATTAGCAATTAGATTCAACATAAAGCATTCTTATTGCTTCTGATTCCTCTTATATTGCTATTGATGCATTTTTGTTTTGTGTATATCACTGTGTAATTGTTAATCTAAAAGTTGTTGTACAGTTATTACAGACCATTATTATCCTTCTTCCTTTCATCCATCCCTCTCTCCCTTTGTAAGCACCGGAGTAAACAGGATCTGATTCATGCAGCCGCTGTTACATTTTCTTGACTGAGCTCTCTCTCATCGTGGCAGTCAGTATGAGGTTTTTCTGTAAATTTAGTTAACCCTGATCACCCTGACATGACCGTGAAAACATGGTCATTTAAGCCAATCACAGCTTTAATAATGTGTGAGAGAGACACACTCATACAGTGCAGAGTCAGAGAGGCAGAGGGCGTCACCTCGTCTGATGGAAGTGTGTGTGTGTGTGTGTGTGTTTAAGATTACCCTAATTTAAATATCTAGTCCCATGACTCGTGCACTTTTTAGACGCTAACAAATCAGACAGCTGTGTGTGTTTACTGTCAAAAATCTTTTTGGATTAATGCGATATGTATTTTCAGGTGCTCTTGTGAAGGCTGTAGTTCTTTTGGACCCAGGTGCAGACACAGACGTGGCGGTTTTAGATGTTAAAGGTGAATTTATTGTGTAAAGGATTTGAAGAGCGAGGACAGGCGGGCGGAGGAGTGGAGGGAATGGCTGGAGAATATGTAGAGCGTGGGAGGCAATGGCTGAGTGAAGGAAGCCGGTTAGCAGGAGGCACAAAGAGAAACACAGGAAAATAACTGGCTGAGAGAGGCTGCCTCTGAGCGAGCTGAACAACCAGGTGATGAATGGAAGGAGAGACAGGCTGCTTCTTGATGAGGTGATTGCGGTCAGGTGTAGAGTAGAGCCAGGTGAGTGAAGCCACGCCCACAGACAGGCATGACAGCACAGAATGTAGAGGGAGTCAACTGAGTTTCATACATGTGGACAATATTTGATTTATCTTTCCTGAATGAAAGTGACTTTAATGACAATGTGGAAAGAAAGTGCAATCAAAATTATTAGATCTCATCTTTGTTTCTTACCTCACCTTTTAGTGCGACCTGAGTCTTATTTCAGCCAGCTGATTTCTACAGAGAGGTCAGTTTGTAAATAAACACACAGTTTATTCAGATTATGTAAAACACTTAAACCATGTGAGCGCGCCTCAAACGTCTGTAATAACCCCTCAATGCAAGGAAGAGTCGGTCTGCGACTGTGACGGATGTTTATAATGTAAAAATGTTAAACTAGAATCTGTCTAATCCTCTCACTGTGCACTAAAGACTGAACTGAAAAACCAGAGCACTGAAGTGAGTCTGGTTCATGATATCAGGACTCCTCCGTTAAGTCCAAAGACTTGACTGAAGTACTGATGTTTCAGACCCCCGCTGAGCACAGTGTTATTATTTCTGACAGAGATGAAGGCTAAAAAAACTGTGAAAATAAGATCCAAGTTACATGAAACAAGAACTGTCTGTTTCCTGCTGCTGCTATAGACGGAGAACTAAAGGTTTTTTCATCTAGTGACTCCATAAACTCAACTCTAAATATGAGCTCCTTGTTTCCCAGTGATCATGAAATAAATGACAACCAGCTGCTTGGTCTCAGAACAAAGACAGTCGAGTTGTACTTTTGGTGTTTCAGAATGTTTCTGACCTGAGGACAATTCAAGAAAGAGAGAAACAATAGACAGAAACTTTACCATAAAAACAACAACTAGAGAAAGAAAGACACCAAGTTAACAGACAGCAGTGAGTGAAGGCATGGAGAGAGAGAGAGAAAAAGATAATGACTGCGTAACAGGGAAGTGAGACACAAATAGGTAATTAAAGATAAAGACAAAGAGCGAGAGAGACAGGTGGAGAGGCAGAGGAGGACCAACCATCTGTCTATCTGAGTGGCAGATAAAAAGAAAGTGAGTGACAGGGACAGAAACAGAGGGATGGAGAGACAGGCAGACAGGTGTAGAGCCAAAGCAAATTAAAAGATGACAGGTTCATTTCCAGCTGTCTGTCTGTGTGTTAGAGAGACGAGTGTGGGTTTCATTTTCATTCCAACGTGTCACTCCACTGGAGAGCCTCCCCTCCAATCTCTAAGACACTGTCCATAACAAGCTGTGTGTGTTTTCATAGGACATCATCATTCCAATGCTCTGACAAGCAGCGGTGATGCAGGGGATTTTGGGAAAACGATATCAGTCAGACTGTTATTTATCGAGATCTTGTTCTTCAAGTAACTTCAGTTTCATTCCAATCTGAGCACATAAACTTTTCAGTTTCTTCTTCTTTCAATCACAATTATCAGTTTCTTTTTTTATGTTTCGATGAACAACAACACTGAGCCTCAATCAACAACACATCAGCATCCTTCCGTCGACTGTCTCGCTCTATGTCTGCTTTACAGAACATTATGTTTCAAGAGGATTAAAGCACTGCAGGAAATGCAAGAGGAAATATTAAGTTCTTTGACAGGAGACGCTCATCTTTTGATGTTGTTTCAGGTACTTTAAGTAAGGAGAGGGAACAAAAGTTTGAAAACGCTTCAAAATCCCACCGGAGGATGATGAAAGAGGAACAGGGGTTGATGTGAGAGCGGGGAAAGAAGGGGGATCTGCTATTCAGCACTTCAGCGAGGAGACGGGTTGATTAAATATTCAGTTTGATATCAGATGAGTGTTTAACTCGCCTGACACTCGTCCCAAATGAGCCGCAGCTGCCGTGCTGCTGTTTGCCACTCTGCAGTCTGAATGTATGTTCTGACTGAACAATGAAGGGATATTTAAAAACTTCCAAAAACACTCGACCCTGCGGAGAAGTGCCACTCTGCCAAAATGGTTGATATCATAAAATTAGCACAAATCACATATCATGGCAGAACAAAAAGCCGAATTAGATAAAACAGAGGGTTATGTAAGTGTGTAGATCTTCTCTCTGTGTGTCTGTGGTGTGTAGAAAACAGATCTTAGATGTTTTATCCTGACATTACATTCACCACATAGTCACCAGCAGCCTGGCTAACTCTGGGTGAGTATGGAAGAAGGCAGCACTTTTGATCAAGACTTCACCACTTCCATTATTCATTTTACATTTTGGCAGTTTCGTGTCACCTCTTCTGTCTCACTTGGCCTTAAAGTTGATTCTGTTTCTAAATCTGAGAACAATTATATAAAACAATGCAGCCAAAGTAACATCTCTCCTCGTTTCTGTGTCTCCCTGTCTACAGAATTAGACTCAGGTGCTTCAGGTGTCAGCCCATAATATTTTAATGAGAGCACCGCTGCTGTCATAAATATTCATTTGGCAAAAAGACATGTCGCAGCTCCTCCAAGGTACACAAATCTAAAACAACCCATGGATGACTCTGTTGCAGTATGTTGGAGTACCAGAGCCAGAACTTCAATACTGAAGTAACACAGCCAGCGTCTGGGAGGTCACTGTTGTGTAATGAGAATGAGGCCTGCTGTGATGTAGGAGGCTGAGGGATTTGTAGCATGTTAGCATACACTTTAAAAGATTAGCATGGAGTCCCCTCTTAATTGAGGCTTCACTATCAGTGGTTTATCTTTAGCTCCAGTCATATTCACACAGCTGTGCACTGGACTGTTTGCTGCTCTGACTGAAGCCAGCATGAATACTGCTGTGTATGCTCAAGTGTTAGTCTGGGGAGCAGACAACCAGACGTCAAGGCTGAGAGTCTCTCTGGCTGTGACCAACAGACACAATCAGCTCGTTGTGATAATTCACTTTATATTGGATGTAGTTTTACAGTTTTTGTTTGTTTGTTTGTTTGTTTGTTATAGCTTAAGTAACTTATTTATAACAAAATCATCAAAACAAACACAAAGTAATAAATGTGCAGGCAGTGCTGTGCTGTAAGGAGAGTTGTGTGATGTGAGGAGATCTGCACAAGGACTGACTGCTGCTCTGGCTTATATGCAGGGGCACAGCAGGCCCAGGAGACAAAGCACAGCAGCAGCAGCAGAGTGAACCAAGCAGAGAGCCAGTCACATTATTTTTTCCCTTTCTTGTAGGCGTGGGCCGGTATGGGAGGATCTGTTTGTGGCCAAATGCATCATGTGACCTGCAATTCCACCTCCTTCCACTGAACCAAAATCACAGGATGACTCTGCTGTTCCTGGGGCCCTGGGATACACATCAACTGCATAAATGTTTTATGAGTTAGGATGTGTATTCAAAACATGACTTGCTTTTTGAGACACTGGATTTAAATAAAGCTGTGTTTATTTAACCAAGCAGAGCCTTAAGGGTTAACTTGACAAACACTCAGCAGCTGGTCTGCAGGAATAGCTGGAGTTTTGGTCGTTTGGATCATAGAATTTGTAACAAGTGGGCCAGTGCTTCTCAAACTCAGTGCATCTTAAAAATAAGTCTTTTGTGTGCTAGTTTTGAATATTCATGAATAATTTGCATTTGGGGAACTGGACACACAGTACACCTCCTCAAATCCAAGTTGGCTCACAAATGTTCCCAGGAACTGTGTTCTTATTGTCATTCATATTCTAAAATGTGCAGCGTTAACTCATGGTTCTGACTGTACTGCACGACTTTTACTTTTTGTGGAAATGTCTTTTCTTCTTTCTGTTCTCCTTCTTTGATCTATGGTCTCTCTCTCTAACACAATCCAAACTCTATGTCCTTATATGTACATTTGTAAAGCTAATAGAAATAGAAATACACAGTGTAGTGTAGTAACCTGCACAGACTGCACAGTGTATGGTATTAACTACCTGTGCCATGTGTGAGGTAGTCTGCCTTCCACCCACTCTAATCTCATCATGTAGCCTAGTAAAATGGGTTATGGAGCTGCTTCCGACTCTCCAGATTCTTGACTGATGGATGGAAACATGGCATAGATAAATATAGAAAATGAGCAGGAGAACCAAAGGACACAGAAATGAGACAATATCCCTGAATTGATTAAATTATCTTTTAGAGACACAGTCAGAGACATTGATCTATTCTCAGCAGGTTTTGGGTTTTGGGTGCAGGAAGGGTGGAGGTATGTGGGGCTGGTGTGCATATACAAAGCACCCCAGGGAATACGTCTTTGGATGCAAATCAAGCATACCTCCTACCTCTCCTCACAGCTGTGAGAAAAGACATGAGCTTCAGAGCAGAAAAAGAAGGCCACAGATAGTCTGGAACAGAACTGATTCCATTCTTCTTATTATTTAATAATCACTTATTCATGGACAGCAGACTGAACACGTTGGGTCTGCAACATCTGGACTTGTGGCTCTCGACCAAACTGTGCTGTGGGCTGCTCAGGACTGACAGTATACAGACTGATACATTCAGGTAAAGAGGAAGACCAGTGTCCAATACATGGAGGCAGATATCACTCACTAACACACACACACACACACACAGAAAGTCCACAATGAAGGCGTTCAGCTGTTAAATGCACAAACAGTCACTATCCATCACTCTGCTCTTTGGGAATGTACACACACACACACACACACACACACACACATCTATCCATCACTGTGTTGTTTGGGCTTGTTCTGTAGATGGTAAAATGTCAACCTATAAATAGAAAGAGATGGGTGACAGAACAGAGCAGGAAAGACAATTACACTTCCATTCCTTTCTCTTTCTCTACCCTGAATCTTTTCTTTCTCTTTACTTCATACACAGCATATATTTCTGTAGTGTTGAGTGACATTTAAAATGTTTTCTGTCATCGGTGTTGAAGAGAAACAATCATCTTTGCAAATGTCAAAAAAGAGAAGATGTTCACATTCATGACAAAGATTCACTTAGAAATGCTTAGAAGAACTTAGAAATGTTTTTTTAAACTTGTATATACTCTACATCTCCAAGTCATATATAGATTTCCTTCCCTCCAGCCTGCCTCTGGTCTCAGATGGGCATATATCACGTCTAGTTTCATTTGGAAGACCACGTGCAGATATTGTAGAAAAATATAGTTTACAGACATATAGCACTAAAAGCATTATCAATAAATGTAATCCAGTGTTGACGTTACTGTCTGGCTTCTTCCCCTGGTGTCATTTCATAAAAATGAGCATCTCTGTCACTGTCACAGAATGTCATAACCCAGTATACACAATACCAGGACCCAGCAGAGAGGGCACCTAAATGGAGTGTAGTCAGTTTTAATGCCAATGACACCTCTGCTTTTTCTCCTGTGACAAGCCAAAATATCTGCTGTGAAAAAGGTCTGCTGCAGAGATATCACACCTGGCGTTTCTCAGGTGTTTTGCATCAGTGTCTTATTAACAAGGCAGACCAGTTCCTCCATGTGCAGCATCAGCACTGACCCTCTTATCTCTTCCTGCACACATAGCAACAAGTTAAGTAGTTGCATTAGGGCTGCAGGTAAAAACATTCAAGTCCCTGGTTCACCTCCGGACTACAGCTTTGAACTCGGCACCAGCCTGCATTTTTCTGAACAAACACAGCAGTGTCAAACTGAAGTGAGCTGTCCTACATTTCATCTGACAAACTGACAGCGCCAATCTTGCCTCAGAGGTGACACCAAGATGACAATGTGCCGTCACACTGGAGGAGGAGTCTGTTTTCCCTTGGGCTGAGGAGGAAATGCTGCTCTCAAAGTTCACAACCAAGAGGTTTTCTTTTCCTCATCTATCTGACAGCTGATCTTCTTCTTAGATAGTTCCTGTGTAAGGGTTTTTACTCAGACGCTGCTTCTTTAGTGAATGTTAAGTAGCTCTTTATAAATACCAAAAGATGAAACAGGTCGACTAGCGAGCACTTCCCACGCTGAAGGAGAAACTCCAGACGTGCTGATGTACAGCGAGCGAAGACGAGTCACAACTAGTTTTTTCTTCCTCTTTATCACCCTTAACCTCTGTCAGTCTCACTTTGCTTCCCCTCCTCTTCTGTTGCTATCTGTCTCCATGGTTTTTGCTCATCTCTGACATGTACACAGTACACACACACACACACACACAGCCTGAAAACTGTCCGACCCTACACATATTTAACAGTTTCAACCATTGGCTATTTTTGCCTTTGTTCGACTCCCTTTATCTTCAGCCACATGGTATGATTGATTTTTATTTCAAGGACAAACTGGGCCTCACAGAAAATGCATCATTTGTTATGAAAATTGTAATAGAAAAAGACTCAGTTATGATACTGCACAATTTGAAATTGTATATTAAATGTTATCAACCACAAATATGTCTAATATCAGTAATATATAATACATGTACACTATGTATTACTTTGGAAGAGATGAAACTGCTGCTGATCTGTTCTGAGCCTCAACCAAGTGCTTTGAGTTACAATTAAAACACGAATCATGCTCTGTACTTACTGGGAGCTGATAGGAATACAAATGAACTATGTTGAGAGTATATGTGATATATAAAAGTAAAGTCATCCAGGTTGCATCATATTTGCCATTGAAAATGTGTTCTAATTTCTAAGAGACAGAGTTGTCAATGCCACTGGAAGTGCAGAGCACAAATAAAATCAGGGTGGTTTCCATTGTTTGCACGCTTGAAAGCAGCTAAATGCCTTTCCTGTGAATGTCATCAGGATCACATTGATGTGACAGTTGTGCTGGTTCCCATTTGCTTAAAAGTCTGTTCCTTAAACCTCAAGGAACAAAAGCAGCGGTGCCCCAGAAAAGTTTTCTGCGCTCGAGGTGTTTCACTCAGTCCACGGACACGTCAACATGTAAAACTGATCTTTAGATGTTTTCAGCACCATGGACAGTTCCCACACTTCAAACTGGGAGTGGAGAAGAATGAAATGATTTGTCATGGGACGAGTAAAAGCTTCTGACATCTGAGAAGAACTGTTACTGGGAAACAGAGGTCAATTAAAAATGACAAACATATGACAACAGCAAATGTGACAACTTTAATAAACTGGCTAAAGGTTAATTCACTCTCACGTCATATTATTGTGACTCAAAAGATGCTGAAGAGATGACAGCTGTGGATAATAACTTTGACAAATCTACACTTGGTCTCCTTGCATCTTCTCTGTTAGTTATCAGTATTAGTATTAAAGTAAAACACACAACTAAGCTGTAAAAGAGCTGTATAATAAGTTGTGTTAGCACCTAGAAATTCCCTTTAAATGAAGAGGATAGTGATATCAAAATTATTGTCAGTATTATTGATCTGTGAGTGTTAGACTTCAGCTGTTGCTGGTTTTGAGAAAAGAGAAAGAATGAACAAGTTGAAAAACGAAAAGTGAAGAAATCAGGCATTCTGGTGCCTCTGTGGGTTTTATACTACACAGACCTGACACTGTATATTTGGATCTGCCTGGTAACATCTTTTCTGTTTTCCTTACTTCTGTCCTTCCTGTCAGTCTGCTGTGTACAATGTCAAATCTCTCAAGATCCACACCATGTATCTGTAGAGAGGACTTTCTTTTTCCTGTTTTGCACGAAATACCATCCAAAAATAGCATTTAATAGAAGAAAAAATGTATGTAGCTCTAGCCTGTCAGTAAAGAAGAAAAGACAGACTGTTCCTTGGTAATACATACATTATTTAAGTTATCAGTCCTTTCAGGTGTCAGTGCTATCTCTATCTGGTCTCTGAGAAAGAGAAAAAACAAAGTAGGAGTTTTAAAGTCTCTAAAATCAAGAAGTTTAACCACCAATAGAGCACATGTGTCCCTGCGTCCTCAAAGCATGAACTCCTCTGACTTGGCAGCCAGAATCTGCCTCACAACAGATTCATGTCATCTCACATTCACGTCACCAACCCTCTCTGCAATCGTTTCTGTCACTTTCTACAATGTAGCCTTAAATAAAGACGATTTTCTTTGGCAGTTGTGCCTCAACAGAATCAAAACAGGCAGTTCTCTGATTATTAAGTAAACTCCTTCGAGGTGTAGATACCTTAGTTTACTGGCTGTACATTACAGAGAAAGAAAGTAGACCTGCTTCCTGTGCGTGTTCTTAAATAGTAAATAAAACTTCACCTCTCTCATCCTGTGGAATTCTGCCTCCATGGTCACTGTGGGTGGACAGGGCTAAATATCAGTATTGCACTGTTCCACACCATAGTTTGACCTGAGCAATGAATGGCACTACATCTTCAATTCAACTCTAGCTCAGTGATGTAGTTTCAATTTTCTCCACACACCACCTGGATCATTGAGAAGAACCTTCACAGACACAGTTCCCAGTTTAATTTTTGTTGCAGGGTGCTGAAGTCCATCAAAACTTTAGTTATTAAAATCCAGACTGTCTGCATGGACAGTGACACCAAGATGGTAGTCATATAATTACTATATTGTATAATACATATGTGTATGGTATGATGTATCAGTGGTAGCACTCTATCTAATGAACTCAGATTTGCACTAATCTCAAGAAGAAGCTGTATCAGTGAAGGTAAAATAAAAAGCCATGTTACCAAGGATCTCTAGTAACACTGAGAAGCTGACAAGCCAGAGGCTGGTTCTTCTAGGCCACCATAGCTTTAGCTTTGATTCATGTCTGTAGATACAGTTCACATGTTGTGAACATACATGAAGTGGGTTATTTATGTGATTTGGATGCCTCACTAATACTTGGAGGTAGAGGGAGGCATCTGTGAGGCTGATGATGAAGGGCTGGCGTGTGGACTGCCTTAACCACAGGTTCAAACACGTATCCTAGTGGGACTGAGAGTGAGGCTAACCGGTGCTGACACAACACTCAGTCAGGTTATTTAGATGTCTGAATTTTGAAATGATCTGTCTGGGTTTGACGCTATTTTGGAAGCAAAACCTGGGAATTTTGAGGCAAAGATTCATTAATAATGTATTTCTTCCATGCATTCCTAATAAAGCAGGAATGTCACAGATAATGAACTTATAACTAACAGAGGAGAAAAGCAGCTTGTTCTCTGCTAATAATGATAACAACCTCTGCAGCTGCAACTGTCTGAGTTTCTGATCCTCAGGACAGACAGGAAAAAAACTACTTTTCAAGACTTTGAAATTAAAAGATGAAGAATCCTTCAGGCAGACTTGGTCCCATGTTTCTTGTAGCCCTGACGTTGCAGGTTTGAGTTCTGCCTGGTAGCATTTGTTTTACATCATAACTCTTCTCTCTTCGTTCTCCGCTGTGTCTCTGTCTGACAAAACTGTTTCAGACATTTCTGCCAGAATTGGGAATAAAAAACAGTTTGTTCTCTGGGAATATTGTCTTATATCTACTTATCTCTCTTAAAGCTGTGGCAAGAAAATTCAAGTGTAACGAGATCAAATCTTGGGAATGACATATCTCCCACTATCCCCTCTGCTACTATCCCCAGGTAACCTACAAGGACTGACTGACAGGATGGAGTCCCGCCCTCCGTCTCGTTGGTCACTTGGGTTATTATGTTTGCTAAAATGCAATTAACTCCCAATTACTTACAGACACAGACAGAGATGAATACAAGATGTACAAACGCTGTACAAGTCTTCAATTACAAGTATGCCTCAGTCCTCTTCTCCTCCTCCTGACTGTCCTCTGAACATCCACATATCTGGCTGCTAGAGAAGATCTACTTCATTTTTCCATTACTTTTTTTGCACTGTTTACTGACAAATGACCTTTTTGTGCTTCAGGTCTGAGAACTTGCTGTTAAAGCCTGAACAGAGCAGATTCTGTGATTTTATTTTTCTATGATATTTGAAAGTTATTCCTCACTGTGCCACTGTCAGTCCCTGAA
The DNA here is from genome assembly GCF_001640805.2 of Lates calcarifer. NCBI lineage: Eukaryota > Metazoa > Chordata > Actinopteri > Centropomidae > Lates > Lates calcarifer. The sequence goes on from NC_066853.1 coordinate 1,970,809, forward strand.
AGTCAGAAAATAGCAGCATCATTTTCATGTCCCTAAGACTAAAAAGGATTGAGACCCCCTGTGGTGAAGAAGAGTTGAAATCCACAGGAACGACTTCAAAACTCTCAGACAGCGCACAGATGGCACTGGAGACTATTTCTAAAGCAACTGAATACTTCGAGATGAACAGAATGAAATAAAAATGTGCAATTATATTTAATGTCGTTACTTGCAACCCCATCATCACACCACTCTAACTTACTGATCTCCATGCAGCAATCTCACCAAGTGAGGCGTGAATCTGTCTGACAGAAGATTACCAATTAAAGTTATGGTTCACATTTGGAAGTGAATTTTTAGGAGAAACATCCCAGAAGTTTTAAAAATATTCATGACCTTTTGGAGAAGAAAAAGTCATCAGCCAATCACAGCAGAGCAGGTGCTTAACAAACCAAACCTTAATAAGCTTGTGACACTTAGAGATTTCCTCCAGCAGAACTGACTTCCTGTTACCTCCACACACACACATGAATGGCCTAAAATAATTTAATGATACAGTTCTCCCAGACTCTCCCAATGTTACTGGACTACAGGAGTCAAATTCTTACAGCACAAACAGCTACTTTGGGTGTTGTTGTACATGACAAACTCTGGACCACAGTGAATCACATCCTGATCCTGCAGTATGGACTGTATTTTGTCCATTTACACTGTAGCAGCTTGTTTCTCTGCAGCGTGACACTCACTTGTGTTCATATGTATAAATGCAGAAGCTTATACTTGTTAGCAACAGTAAATATAAACAGTACACATCAGCAATAATGTGTTTCACTGTTTTGATACTTAACAGAGAAATGATTCCTTTGTGTTCATAAATATGCAGCGAGAGAGAGAGAAAGGAAAAAGATAAAGAGCGACAGAGGAGAGACAGTTTTTCTCTCACTACATCTTTTCATCTTTTGTCCATAGATTTTACCTGCATGATGTGGAGGCACATGAATACACTCCACTCAGACAGTGGGAAGTAATACACTCATATAGAGCATGACATGAATGCCATGTATTGTATTGGATGTGTGTTGTGAATACAAACACAACACAGTTGCACGATGTTTCCGCATGCACACAGTAAACAAGGCCACTAATAATACAGCGCATCAAATATTGTACAGGTGAACAAACTGGCCGTCTGACTTACACCACCGCCCACCATGTCCTGAGCTCATTCACATTTCCCACAGTTAACAGCCACAGTCTTTCAATAATCCAATCACAGTTCTCCCAGAAAACGACACAGAGGTTGAAACTTACCTCTGAGAAATCTCTGAGGGGGTGTCAGAGCCTGAATGAAGATCCTCAGCTGCACAACCTCGGCGTGGATAAGAGTATCAGGAGCAGGTTCTGGGGGCTGCAGCACTACATCCTCTGAAAGAACGTCCAAGGTTCAGCTCTGCAGGGGACAGTCCTGGGACTCCTGAGCTGCTGAGTTAACAGCAAACTGGAACTCAACATGTCCCTCACTGGCACCTACGAGATGGTTTCTGCAGTGGCCTCCCTCGAGGGAAACAGCTCCACCCGCCTGGAGTAACTATCCACAGAGACTAGCAGGTAGACTGGTGCTCTTGGGAAACGGACCCATTAAATCCAGGCCAAACATTTCCTAGTTGCGAGTTTTCTGCAGTTTTCCTGACCAGTTTTCGGTTTTCTGGTTTATACAACGGACATACCTGGCAGTTGTGAACATCTTTGGCCAATAGACCACAGTGGAAGTGAATTCTTGAGGTCCGGGTGCTGGATTTTGGGGGTTTTAAACACCCACAGAAGAGGTGCATGATCTGTCGCCACTACTGCCCACACCACCGCCAAACACAGCTCTCCATGTCACCAGTTCATTCACCTTTCCCACAGTTAACACCCACAATGTTTGAATTATCCAATCACAGCTCTCCCCCAAAAAATTGGCGCGAAAGTTGAAACCTACCCCTGAGAAGTCTATAAGGAGGTCTCAGGGCCGGCGGCGCGGAGCGGAGTCAAGAAGAGAACCGCCAGCTTTATCCTCGGCATCCGAGCGCGTGTAAAGTCCGCGTTATTGCTGCTAAATTGTGGATTACAAGAGAACACAAGCGTCGCCTCTGGAGTCGGGTCAGATGGATGGATATTTTCCCAGTGGATGTGTATTTCCCAGGAGGACGAAAACCCGGAGGGTCCGGTCTCTGCGGAGCTACAGCCGACAGACCTCTGACTTCTGACCGATCGGCGGAACCGTGAGTACCCGGTGTATGTAAATAGCTCTGTGTTGAACTGCGCTTACAGGCGGTCTGATTACACCTGGGGCTTTCCCGGTTTTCAGTTGTTTTGGGTGGATCCGCGAAGAAACCCGGGTCGGACCTTTTGCGTTTGTTTGTCAGTTGTTTCAAACTGGATCTACTGTGTTTGGATCGGACTGGGTCTAATATGTCCCTTCAGTCTGATTGGAGTGGTGATTATTTGTGGTTGCATGGCTGGTTCTTTGAGGCTGAATACTTCATTACTGTTGTTGTCTGTAACTCTGACTGACACCCGTCCACATCTAACCTGCTGTAGAGTAGGCTGCATCTGGAATAGCTTCTTATCATTTGTGTGTGTGAATATATCAACATGAAATCACTTCATTGAATGAAGGTGAGTGTTTTCAGGTGTAGTGTGAGTAGAGATGCCTATTCAGACTCAGTACACCACCAAACTCATACAGGCCGTGGTTATTTCTCACCTCAGCTGCTCTTCCAGCAGGCCTCCCTTCACATACAGGTGATTCAGAATGCTGCAGCACACCTGGCTCAGCATAAGATGTAACATGTCACTGTGCTTTGCATTGACCTCCATTGGCTACCCATGGAATCAAATTCAAGTCACTGATGCTGCCTATAGAGCGACTTCTGGGTCTGCACCATCTCTTGAGGGCTCATCTCTTCTTAGAGCACCTCCTCTTCTAACACTGTAACATGCCTATCTAGCATTTACTATGCACTTTCACTGCACTTCTTTAACTGATGTCTTTACACTTTGCCTCATTGAAGCGATTTAATTCTTAGCACTTAATTCAAGGTCTCCTACTGCACTGATGCTTTACTGTTGTACCTCATTTGTAAGTCCCTTTAGATAAACGTGTCTGTCAAATGATTAAATGTAAATGTAAACACAGGTGCATCTGTTTAAATGACGCTGCATCCAGCAAACAAACATTTGCATAGAAACCTGTAATCACCCTGCACTTACAGCGAGGGAGAAGGACAAGTTACAGAGTGTGTGTCTCCCACAGTCAGATAGATGGACATCACATCATGAGAAGTTTTTCTGAATGCTTTGGAGAGATGCCAATCCTTTCTAAGGTTCACCCGTTCAAAAACACACACAGCTCAGATTTTTACACACCATCTCAGAATGTGTGTATAATTCATGGCGGATGATATGTTGTTGTTCATTTATGAATTAAACAGCTTTGCACCTCGACCTATAGCAACTCAGGTCTTAAATCTTGTATGTTCACAGCTTCATGCTGTGGTGCTCGACTTCTTTCAGAGGGATCATACAACAAATAGAAAGAAAATCTCCGAGTATACTGGAGAAGGAGCCTGTTCTTATAAAACCATGACATGCTGATCTATTCCTAGAGGCACATGGACACTTTATGCTGCTATGTATGATTCATTGCTATTATACGAAGTGTGCAAACACTAGAGCTATTAAACATCAAAAATGTAAAGGGGAAGTCCATTTCATGATATTTTCACATTATGGAAGTCACTTATTTTCCATTATTAATACCTAATATAAATGTTTTAATGGTGTGACCATGTGAGTCGTGACAAGGACTGCAGAGCACAGGAAGTGGACGACCACTTCACAGCCAATTCATTCTGTTAGCAAACAGACAGATGAGTAATGTGATTTATTTTATTTGCAGTTTGCCCAGTAAACTACATGGATTTTTTGTCAATAACAGAGATAATTAAGCAGTGATAGTGTCAGTAATTCCAAATCTAAATAACTAATGACTTCAATAACGGTTAGGAAGTCATTTGCCAATATTTTTTCAAGGAGATCTTGAGATTATCTCTAACACTTCATTACAGTTTAGGACATGAACCATCTTCATTTTGTGGAAATGCGATGGAGACACAGGATGATTGGCATCTCCAAAATGAGACAGAATGTCACGTTTATGATGAATGGGCATATTATTTTTTTCTTCTGTTTCTGAATTCACAAGGGGTTTTCCCTCTGCTGAAACTATGATGGAGACAAGGAGAGCAAAATGAATTAAAAAGACCTTTAGAAAATGGAAACTATCCTAAATTGTATTATAGTTTTAGTCAGTGAACTTGGACTAAAGAATGGACAAATAGACAATTAAATTACTGTTTATTCGGTCTACCTGTATCTAGCTGTTAGCATTATCTGCTCCTGGTCACCACCCAAAAATATTTTCTTTGTAGAAGCTGATTTAGCTGCTTTATGTGTTGCAATAAGCTGCATCAAGCATTTCAGTATCACTGACCTTGAACCACTTGCCAGCCAGTCATTTATTTTCTGTTGCGCTGTGAACGTGCTCTGCTTAGTTTTAACATCTATTAAGTGAGACTGAAGAGTCATTAAGGGATGTGGTAGGACAAAGTCTTACAAAGAGAGGATCAATGAAAAAATACATTATTTAAACTTGTCTGATTCAAGAATATGCAAATGCCAATATGTCAGTGTTGACTACCTTCTGACATTTTGTTTAACAAGTATAATTATGTTTGATGCAATTTCCCGTCAAATGTTCTTCAAAATAAAAGCTAGGACACGTGTGGCATTTGCTGATTGAAGATGAAACATCATCTGCTCTCAGCGCTGCTGGGAATGTGTTCTTACATGCCCTTTACTTTAAAGAGAAACATTAAAAAGAAGTCAATGCTTTAAAGAAGGATTGAGTGCTCTTGCAGTCTATCTCCGCCTGTGTTCGGTTTGTGTACCAGTGACAGCTCGAGCTTACAGCTTTGGTAAGAGAAGCTTTTCAATACGTTTCCATCTTGAATTTCAACACCTGCTGGGAAATCCTGGTCTCCTCTGAGTCTGAACTCCTTTGGCCTCAGTCAGGCTTCAGTCTGTAGATGTTACAAAGCAGCGATTTATCTGAGCCAACTGAGACTGGTTTAAACTCAATCCTGGACTGTCCTGGTGGAGTAACCTCCTTGGCGCTTAAGTGCCTTGCTCAGTGTCACCTTGGCACCGTGTTAGTTATTCATTCACCTGTGTGTCTGTTAGAAGACAGGATGCTCCTGACACAGCTTGAGTTTTGATGGCACCATTGTGTGCACTGGAAACCAGCTGCAGTTTTATTAATGTGCAGTTTGCTGTTTACACAACCAGCAGACACAGACCAACATCTTCTTCACACTGGAGTTGTGTTGTGTTAACGAAGTCTAACACACACTAGCTGCTCCACTGTCTTCACCAGCTAGTCTCTGTGAGCTTAAGGAAATGTAATACTAAATATATAGATGTATATAATGGGAGTTTTAAAGAAAACCTGGCTGATGCTGTTTGCTATTCAGAATTGTACTATAATCTAATTTAAAGCAAGTCCAATCTTTCAAACATGAATTATCAGTTACCGAGTGTGATGATTCATGATACCATTTAAACATTGTTTCGACAAAGCAGAACATCTTTATCCTTAAAGCAAACATTAGTTCACAGGTTGTGATGTTGCCCTAGAATGGTTGTGTCAACACAAACCTGCAACAGGGTTTAAAGGAGAGCTGAGACAGTGCAGAGTGATGATGAGAGGGATTTCTGATCAGCACCCCGCACACACTCCTTCAGCTCCCCAGAGACAGTACAAAACAGCACTGTCACCTACCGATGAAAAATGGAATAACAAGAAAGGCAAAACAAAAATTTAGTAAAATCACAAAATCCCTTCACACGGGGTATCTCATATCTTTGAACAAAACCTTGAGACACCAAGTAAGGAGAGGATGAAAAGCTAAGAGGAGTGAAGTCGACATGAAAGGGCAACGAGAGGACAGAAGACGAGGACAAGATGAGCAGGAGGAGGAAAGAAAGAGAAAAAAAACAGAGATGAGCATGTGTCAGCTTTCTGTGAACCACATGGGAACAGAAAACAAGGCCATCATCTGCACGGTGAAGTGACAGCTGGGGGATGTTTGGCTGCACTTCCAACACTTTGTCTGTTGTCGCTAAAATAGAGCAGCCGTCTAAAGCACCCCAGCCCACCACTGAAAAGAGGATCAACAGCTTTTGTGAAAGGAGAGCCAAGAAATGCTTCTGTTGTACCACACACTGCTTCGTTTCTTCACCTGGCACCTCTCTGTTCAGGCATGACACAGGGACAATGGCACACTCAGAGACTCATGTTCAGGAATTTAACCCAGCTGTTTAAAAATAGAAAACAAAGAACCACACTTCTGCTTTTATTCAGGATGAAAACTTAATCAGAGATTTCAGTTTCATTCAAATACAAAATGAGTTTTACTTAAACTTGAAGGACTGTTGACTGTTGGATTTAGCAGCAGTTACTGTAATCAGGCACTGTGTTAATAATATTTAAATCTTTTATTCATCTATGAAGTTTTTACAGTCACTACTATTATCACTTTTTAATGTAATGTCTTCAACTATAGACCATTTCTGCAGGAATTCATCCTCAGTACTGGTCCAGTTCACAGATATTTCAACAGTGTACTCTGGAAAATGTTTAAAAAAAGATTCTAAATGTTGAAAAGTTCCAACAATATAAGAAGATACTTAATCTTTAATATTGGACTGGTCATGTTCTTTATTCCACCAGTTTCGTTCCTTGTCTATAAAACCTGCAGGTACTGCTGGGTTCTTAAAGGTTGACTGTAAATTTGGGAAATACTGACATGACATGACTTTGTCTAATGTGACTGATCAGCAGAGGCTAAACCATCAACGTTGCTTTCTGAAAAGCCCAAGAGGAGGTTTATATTGAGTGATTATTGGTGCCTTGGTCATCCAGTGGACCTCAAACCTCCGATCAATGGATTAGAGCAGCTGCAGCCCGTAATGATCGCCATCTCATCCCCACGCTGAATCAGGTCCCAGTGGAGCGAAGCGCCATTACTGGAGTATTTGACCAACATGTCCTGTGATAGGACTGAGTGAAAGAAGTCCACAGTGTGTCACATAAAGGTGGCAAGTTGTGTTTAAAAAATCAGCTAACAGCATGACATAAAAACAAATGATAACAGCAAAGTACAGGATGTGGTTTTTGTCCACAGTGAATAAACTAACATTTACAGACACGCTCCATAGATCCTGAGTCACTGCTCACATTATGTGGAGGCTTTTTGCAGTAAAAGTCACAGTTTGAAATAATCACCAATAATTTGAGACACTCACAGCTGGAGATGACCTCAGCCTTCAGTTAGTGCTCACTGAAATAATGTGTTTGGCCAGCTCTGCATTGTAATCACGAAACATAAATTATGTTTTCTTCCTGCCACAGACTGTATGTCTGTCATAAATAACAAGATGTAGAAAAAGACAGTCTAATTAATTGACTGTGTGTTCGTCTCTGGTGGTGATGAAGAACAGGGAGAGACAGAAAGAGACAAACCGTAAAAAGTGCCCTCTGCAATTTGTGCCACAGTGCTGAGTGGTGTTTAATGGAGGGTCTGCAGGGTGATCGATCTGATCCTGAGGACAGGAAGAGGGAGGCAGGCCTCAGTGGTGGAGATGAGATGGAGTTGGAGAAAGGCTGCATTTATAACTCTTAGCAAAATGTGGTCTGTATGCAGATACGCTATGAGAATATTGATCCGTCTGATTATGTGTTCTACATTTTTTGCCGCGTCACTTGCACATTCTTGTCATCTGCATGGTAATAAGATCATATTTATGCATGCGTTTTACAAAGCAGACGGGAGCTGGAGACACCGTCAATAAAAAGACACATGGCAGGTTTAAGCTCATCTGAGGTGATACCACACAGTCACGATTTACACTCGGTGGCCACTTTATAAAAGGTACACAGGCCCCTCCAGCTCCCTGGCTGTATTTCCACATGCCAAGGACGCATTAGGCAGCAGATCCTCCCTGCTAAAACTCTAGCTGCTGGGTGATAAGAGGCAGCTGTCTACACCTTACCCAAGTCAATACTGGAGTTAGAAGTCACAAGGACAACACAACGTGGACAGAATTTTAGAACTGAGGTCATAAATCCAAGCAGTCAGTTCACCCCCAGATATTATTAAAGAGATCATTTTCTGTTCATTGTTTATTGTTGGCATTTGGCTCAGTCAGAACAAGCTTCTCCTTCAAATTCACCAGGGTGACGTGTCCCACCATCTGACTGGTTACCTGCGACAGTGACAACATAAAAAAAAAGATGCTGGGTGCAGCACTTTCTGTAGGTGGCCGCCACATTCTCACTACACCAGGAACAAGTGTAAAGACTCTGGTACTCAGAAAACACCTGCCCTTACACTGCAAACACACACACAGGTGCTTCTCTAGCTTTTCCAAAATGGAACATCCAGGACAGGGACAAGGCAAAGCTGTTATCCTGCACAGAGTGGCCAAAACACAGGGACTAAAGCTATGAATAAAAAAGCAGCAGGAACAGCCTGCATTGATTGATTTGATGAAAAAAGAAAGTCGGCTTACATAATAGTAAGTGTTGCATGTAGTGTTCTCCTCTTTGGCTAAGAGCCAGTTAGTCATGGTGGAAACACGTCTGTTTCTAGCTGTGATGGACTGCAGGACCTTGATTCAGTTAAGTATCCTCTATTTCTCTGCTTCAAACATCCACTTATTAATTCATCCCTGCACCAATTCACCAAGACAAATTCCTGTGATTTTACCCCCCCACCACCACCACACACACACACACACACACACACACACACACACACAGAATGAGTCACCAGGTTTTCCCTTGTTAGGTTCGCTCAGGTTAAAAATACAGAGACAAGCCTCAGGGCCTGGAAGGGAAAAATGGTAAAGAGGAGGGAAAGACATTATTATTGTATAATGAATAGTGAACCTTTAAACATGGCTATACATGAATTAAAAGGTTTATTCACTTAAAGGGCATTAAACATTCAAATGCTTAAATAGACTTTTTAATAAAAAGAACGTGCTTGTGCGTGAATGATATATAAATTACATTTAAGTTGAATATGGCTTCGTTGGTGTCCCCTAGAAACCTTATATCCACAGCTGCATTGTTTTAAACCTTTATTGTTGTTTATTTACATTTGCTCACTTATTACTCACTATCATAAAGTAAATATCTGCCTTTTTATCCATCTTATCTCCGCTGTTACATTTTCATAGGTGCATTATTCCACTTGACTGAACCTGCTGCGAGTAAACTATATACTATAGACTGCACTGGAATTCTAACATTTCAGACTTTGTAACCTCTATGAGTTAGGGGTCAAAGTACTAATATTATAGATTATTAATGGTTTCCTTATCGACTGGTGATAACCTTTATTACACAGAGTTGTTTCTCCGCTCAGTGAAACCTGCAGGTAGTGCTGACCGGAGTGTTTGTGTGTAATAAAGATGTGAAATATTGATTGAGCTGACAGACCAATCAGCCAGTCAGGTGAAGTTTTACTGGCAGCGTTGGTCACACTGGTCTGTAAAAGGCCCCAGAGGAGACATGAACTGAGCCATGATTGGTCCTTTGGGGATCCATTGGATCAGTTCCACATGATGAAGCATCAGATCAAAGGACCACTGCCCATCATGATCACAGTCATTACTGCCACAGCAGCTGCAGTCCCAGTGGAGGTGAAAGGCCCTGTGTTAACCTTTGACCTCTTCAAAATGTGGTTTACTTTAAGCAGTGTGGCGACTATCAGCATCTAAATCCTCAGAACAGCATCAGATACAGAGAGGTTCACATGCATTAAGAAATCAGGATAATATTTCCTTCCTTTGTAACACTGACAAAAAAATATTAAAGACAGTGTGTTAACATGCTGACACAAGAGAACGAGGAGAGCAGCAGCTAATATTTATGGCAACACTAAGCCTAATGTGGCTAAATGATGGTTACAAGGATTCATTAGATTTTTATGTGAGCTTAGCAACAGTCACTGGCTTGTGATAACAAGGTCAAATTAAATTATGGACCAGCCTTTTAATTCTGACAGTGAAAGTTGTTAAACTTTTTTTTCCCTCGGTGACAACCTTTGAATGCCCTCTAAAAATGTCAAAGAGCTCTTAATCGCTACCGGCTAGAACACACACACATAACTCTGGAAAACTGCTTCACTGTCTCTTTCTTTTTCAGTGCCTCATATACAGAGAGAGACACTGATAGTTTTACTTGTTTTGTAGGCTGCTAGTCAAGTTATATCCTGAAAAAAGTCACTTGACATCAGTCAATGAGCGAAAAGCAAGCACACACATAAAGTTTAAAATGCATAGGCAGTAAATAAACTAATTTATTTTATGATCCAATGCGTTTGTTTGACTGTAAGTCCTGTGCATGACCACGCTGTGTCTCTACCTGCAAGCTAGAAGATTGATTGACACCGCTGTATTCCCAGGATGGACCCTGAGGTGGTACCTAAATGTTGAATTATGCATGCTGTCAGTCTCCTACAAAGTCTGTGTCCAAAAAGCAGGATTTTTCCGGAATGCTGTGTATCGCAGGTTTACTTTTCCTTAGTTTTTATAGACCTAAACAATACATAAGTGGATTTAGTTTGGTCCCGAGGTGACGACAAGTTCCCTTCATGTGTCGGTGACAAAGTCTGTTGTCAGTGCAGGATTTCTGGGTGTGTTGTTTGGGAATGTTTCTGCATCAGTAGAAACATTCCCAAACTGAACCCCTAGAATCACAAGATTGGATGTGCAAAAAAATCCTGACAGTCAGTCAGCAGAGACAAACTCAGCACCATAATACAACAAGCACAGGATCAGCAGCAGCAACATCAACTCCAACACAACAGGGAAATTAATGGACATAACAATGTCCTTGTATAATCCAAACTTGGAGATGAATTCTGCCACCATGGGGGCCCCTCCTTTCTCTGAGACATCGGTGTCAACCAGCAGCTTAAAATCTTAAATTCTTGCTTTAATCTAGAAGTTTGGTCTGATGAGGCTGTTTCCCTCCCTGACACAGTCAAAAGGATTCACGGTGTTGTGATGTTTGCTGTGCAGCAGGGTGTCAGATATATAGCTGTGGTGTGGTAGTGGACCAAATAACTTTTTCATGGCTTCTATCAGCCTGCAGTCAAACCTTTATTGCAGCCTGAACGGCCTCATTAACCTTGGCCTGCCCAGGCACTCTGTATTAACATGGAGATTTAATTAACTGTCAAACTTTACTGTAGGAGACGTCTCGGCTTCATTGTGTGTGTGAGAAAGAGAGAGCGCGATGAATGTGTGTGTTAGCTGTTTATTACCAAGCTTGTTAGATAAGGCGGTGGGTGTACACCTGTCTGTTTCTACCTGTGCTGCGTGTTTGTGTGTTCATGTACCAGAACATTATGGTACATGTGAGAGCAGTTATCAGCACGCTGAACATGTCATCATCTCTTCATTAAAACATCATTCAGGAAAATGCTCTTTCCTTCCTTTTCCTCATACAGCATCCATCTCTCCTTCCATTTCCACCTGCCTCCATTCCCCTCTGGTTTATCTTCTCATATCCTCACTTGTCAGCATTTTCTTTATTTTCTCATATTCTCTCTCGTCTCTGTTCATTCTGTAAACTGCCTGTACCTCATTTCATGTCCTGATGTTCTCTCCAAATCCTTTCCCCTTTAGCTGCTCAGGGTAACCCTCAGGCCAAAAGGAAATACTTGCTATTATTGAAGTTTAATAATCTTTGGGTTTCTCATTGCCTTATTAACCATTTGACAGAGACCCATTCATTTATACTCTTATACAAATGCACCAACAAAACAAGAGGTTCTTTCCTATTCTCAGGAATCCATGTAATAGGACATCTTTAATTATGCTGTATTCATTGTCACAGTGAAATAAATCCTCTTGCATTTAATCCTTGGTCAAGCCTTACTATTAAAGGGAGATTTCACCCAAATGACAAAAATACATCGTCTCATTTGATGAGAGGAAGGTGTTTTTATTCTCAGAGACAGATTTGTCAGCTCTCTCATCTCTCTTTTACCACCACTTGTGTTCATGTCTGGCACATGCTTGACTTGCTGCTAATATCTAAAGTGATAATTGGATACTGTTCCATGGCTGAATCAGTCTTGGGCATATTTCCTCTTGTGGACTGAGATTGGTTTGGGGATTTTCTTTGAGTTTGTACATGCCATGTAGCTGATTATTTCAAGAATACTTCCTGTTAGTATCCTGCCACATGTTTAACTGAGAGCAGCCGAGATATTGTTTGAGCTATTTCCCTGATGAGAGGGGCTTTGCTAGCATTCACAGGGAATTGTAACATGATTGTTGCATATTCAGGATGGTGGTTATGACTGATTCTGTTGTTTTTGGGGTGGGCGGGTTACGTGCTCCCTACTAATACTTATTAAGTAGGGAACAATCATTTTCTTTGGGGGATTAGCTCTCTGAGCAGAATCCACGGCACTGCTTGGATTAATTGACAGCTCCCTCAAACTGCACGGCTTTCATCCACATCTAACCATATAACCATTTGCTATAAATGGTTACCTCATTGACATAAGTGTCTCTGACTGGAATGTAATTTCAGTCTAGAAATACTGAGTTAGTTGGCAATTGAAAACTACTACTGAAGAGAAACAATAGCAGATGTCAGTGTTATTATAGTAGAGTGTGGTGTTATTTGGAGGATTTGGCTCATGCTGCATTGCACACAAAGCCAACTTTTTAAACTGAGAACACTGAGTGGCAACTTGTTATTGGATTTCTGCCACTGACTTTCTCCAACACTGGAAAGAGAGAACCACATGCACTAATGCCATCCCGCTGCATATTTTTAAGGCCTGTCTACCCCGAGGATACTGGCCAATGCTATGTTTCACACTGAGAGACTGGGAGCAGTTCTGCCATTTCACAACCAAACCTGAGCTGAATAATGCTGAATTTAACTGCCTTCATTATTCTCTGCACTTGCTTGGTTTTTGACTTTGTAAAGAAGCTGCTGTCTTTGTCATTTTTGCAAAATGTCAATATATTAGACATACAAATGTTTAAATTAGCATTTATCCTCAGAAAAGGTTTCTACTGAAGCCATGAATTCTTTCAGCCAAGTTCTCCCCACAGCAGGGACAGGTTGGTCCACAGTCAGAAGCTCATATCAGAGAGACTCTGCCTTATTCTGCCCCTTCAACGAAGCATTCTTTCTTTGAACATCTTTCTGAATTTATACATAAGCATACTGTAGTCTATACAGATGCTTTGTTCTGCCGTGAGAAGGGTGTATTAATGCAAAAAGTTTTTTTTCGCTGCACTGAGTTTTACGACATTCAGATGATGTTATTAGATTGAAAGCAAAGTAAAGTATGTTTGGATGCGATCCAGAATGAGGCTTTTAGTAAATGAGCCATGTTGACTGCCAGAGTCCAAAAGACACACAAGAATACTTTGAAGACCAAGAGCACAGTTAAAAATACCATAATGGAATATAGAGGAGACAGGACTTTCCAAAGTGAGAGCTTTTGAACAAATGTTATTGATCAAGCTCTTTGTAAGAATCTTTTGGAAGAGAAACTACAATAGTTTCTGGATAAAAACATGAAGACTGCTCTGAAAAAGCTTTGTAATTTGTATTCTTCCCCATTCCTGCTTGCTTTCATTTTCCTCTGCACTTTCCTCACATCTCAAGTGAACTTAAAGACTGAAGGAGTACAGTGCACTATGACTGTCAGATAGACAGATGCACAGAGATAAAATGGTGGGTGATTTTGTTCAAACTGTTTGAAGGAGAGGAGATGCAGTTTGGTGACATCTGAAGCCAGCAAACAGACCTGCTTGCAACTACATCTCACAATGTGGATCTAAAAATCAAGACACTGAACTCCATCCCTGAACAAAGACAGGAAGAACAACTGCTCCCGATTCTCCCATTTCCACATTTATTTGGCCCTGTTGTTATAGCCACTGTCTCAGTTCAGGAGATCATACAGTCGCCATGATTTGACTCTTTAGAAATAAAGGAAACCTGAAATATTCATGTGTAAGACGGGTCCCTCAAGTGGAAATATTTTTGCTGCTGGTCAAAAATAGATTAAATACATTGATCATCAAGGCAAAGTGAAATTATAAAACACAGAGTCATAAAAATCTATCTACATTTGACCATTAGTAAGACATGAGTAACAGCTTGGTAAAGTATGGTGGTTATTAGACATGGATGAGGTAACAGAGCATAAAACACACACACACACACACACTTCCAAAAAGATCTATTAATAGTCTGGGCTGTTACCAAGAGGATGAGAGAACAGAGTTATTAATATTCAGGGTCTCGCTGTAATTTCCCCTCTAATCAAAAGGAGGAATCTGCTGCTGAATCTGAATCACCACTGGCCTGTACAACACACACACACACACACACACACACAGATTCATGCATAGAGACAGGCACGTGCATATACACACAAACAGCAATAAAAATGTAACACACATACACAAGCACAAACACGTACGCACATTAAGGTGAACAGACACAGCAGGTTTGGTTTTGATGCTCCAGGTACGAAAAACAGGTGAGATTTGAACGACTGCTGCTCTCTGAGCACTTTTCACTCCTCACTGTGGGAGCTGGACATTCACTGATAACCATCAAACCCACATCCTCAGAACTTCCAAGCAGCGCTCTAACACAGACTTATTTGGTCAAAGACACTTGAGGTTCATTTCTTCGAGTCCTAAAGTCTTTCATTTTGGAGTTCACAAAGAATTGAACCCATGACCTCAAGACATCAGAGTCTTCTAACACCCCGAGGTGTTTGTTCAGACACTTCTGAGCTGTGTTTCTGAGAATGTTTGAGTCCTAGGACTTCAAAATTCAGTGTGCATAACAAGGATCAAACTCACATCCTCAGAACTTCCAACACACTCTAACAGACTGAGCTTGTTGTGTAAAAAGACACTTGAC
Source organism: Lates calcarifer (assembly GCF_001640805.2). Lineage (NCBI taxonomy): Eukaryota > Metazoa > Chordata > Actinopteri > Centropomidae > Lates > Lates calcarifer. Next base: position 1,985,879 of record NC_066853.1, read on the forward strand.
CAACATTTGTTAGAGCCTTTGAGTGTTAGCCTTCAAAAATGTAGCTTCAGAGGATTGAACCCAAGACTGAGCCAAACTCAGGACTTGTCCTCAAAGACCCAGCGCTGTGAGAGCTTAGACATAATTATAACATGATTTAAAGGCATGACCAACAGTGTAGCTCTCTGGTTCACTGTTGCGTATATAATGATGGTCCACTGTTAGATAGGTGTTCAAACACACACACACACACACACATTTGCAAATAAATTACCCACAAATGAAAACACTCAGGGTCAGGATTCTGAGACTCAGAGAGACCCAGCTCAGTCTCACTCACACACACACACACACACACACGTCCTTGCATTTCAGTTACATTACACACTGGTGGCTAATTGCAGGAACGATGGTTTCTATAATGACTTCTTGGGGAAAAGCAGCGTGCAAAAAATTTGCATTGAGCTGCCCTACACACCTATTTCAAGCATACACACAAAACAGGACTTGTATCCGCATGCAAAAAAAGCAGCAACGGCAGCAACATCACACACGCTCCAACACATACGAACACACCAACATGCTAATTTTCGGTCGTCACAGTTCAGCTGAAGGGCTTCAGGATGGAGCACGCAAGGCTGTAAATGTTGTCGTCTTGGTTTATGGTTATTAAAATGCCTGGAAAAGACTGTAATGAAATAGTTGTGGATTAAAGTTTGGAGCGTAATGCAGGAAGGAAGCATGACCGCTCTTTCATAATGGAACAAGACCCAGAAGGCTCAGCAGATTATTGGTTTTTATTTGGAGTTCTAAATTAACAGCAGAACAGCATGGTGGGTTTTGCCACAATCGTGTTTATCCCACTGATGTTTTGTAGCTTTGGTAATTATAGTTAAAGGGTAAGTTATGGAGTTAATTGTTTTGCACCAGTGGTGAGGAACGGGGCTATTGGTAGGGCGTTCTTTACTTCTTCATGTCGCTGTTTTTCTGCCTGAAGAGTTTGATTTGAAGAGAAATCTGCAGCTCAGAGCCTCAATATTCGGTTGTTTACCTTCTCCTGACTTGAAATGACAGGTTTATAAGTAAAGCTTTGAGCTCCACCACGAAATACAGAAATATATGAGTCAGAGATGGTAAGAATTCTCTCCTCAGTTTAGGATATCATGGATGAGAAGGTCAGGGTGAACACAAGGAGAAAACATGACAAAAAGCCAAACAAAGTTCTGACTTTTGGCACAGCTGGTGTTTTTCACAGTTAGCTAGTTAGAAACCTGCTTTATACTGCAGGATGAAGTTAACCCAAATTAGAATTTTACCTCACACGCCCTGGCATTCCATCCGATTACTATTCCAGCCTTAAAAACCGAATGTCAAACTGAATATAACTGTAAAGGCGGCAGCAGTGAGCAAGGCAGACAGGCCCGTCTTCTACAATGAGACCTCACCATGCATGTACGAAAGCTTGAAAAGTTGCTTTCCCTCTGCAATTCCCAGTGATTTTCTGGACACGTGACAGACCTGAGATGAATCTTTTCTCTGCTCCTCATAATGAGTCATTTCCTGTCCAGCCCCCTCAGCGCAGCCAGAGGGGACATGATTGTAAATGAGAAGAGTGCACATAAGTCATTTAGGTGGAATTTTCTCTTTGATGCACCTTGATGTTAGGTATAGGAGGACAGACGTGACAGATGACACAACCTCAGATCAAAATGAATGATGCCAGCTCGTATTTACCCTGATGAGGAGATCTAATGAAACAGTTTTAATCTGATTTTAATATACTGCAGAATATAACCATTAATTGTTGTTCCATATCTTGTACATCAAAAAAGAACGTTAAGAAATGTACCCTCTGTATTTGTAGAGCCTGCTTCTCCCTGCTCCTCCTAAAGCAGAAAAATCTTTTGCAACCTTTTCACTTCTGCAACGTTTCCCATTCATGATGTTGGTGTGTGTGACCGAGAACATCTGATAACATACACAAACCTCTTTTAGGATTATCCCATTTCCATTACAAGTCGTGCCTCACAGCATTTGGTGGTTGCAGACCTCAGTCATAAACCAAATACATCAGACTCTGAGACTGTTTCACTACAAGATCTGCACAAACCTTAGACCTCAGAAAACCCATCTCTGTATTAAACAACTGAATTTCATATATTGGGATGTTTGTGCATCTTAATATTAAGATGTGATGCCTCTGATGATTATGATAGCAGTAATAATTATGTTAGGATAATATAGCATGTAGCCTGCTGCCCCTTTGGCTCCCAGGAGCTAAACAAACCACACTGCACTTTGCGTTCCAAAGTCTGTCTGTCTCTTTTGTTTTTAGACTTAAAGTTGCTGTAAGATAAATACACTTCCGATAAATAGTTGATAAGTTTCCACTGATCGATGTGTGTGAGGAGTAGAAGTCATTGGGTCAGAAATATTCGTATCTGTGCCTCTGACTCACTCTTCAGTCTCTACTACTTTCTGATTCCCCCTCAGTCTCACTGACTCTCAGTTCAACTTTTGGGTTTGTTCTCATTTGCATCTCATAAATATACACTAGTGAATCAGCACTGCTACCGCACAGACACACACACACGTCATCAAGTGGTGGGATCTCAGCCAGACCACTGAGTTAACTTCTATGAATAATTAAGGCACTACGATATTTTATTTTGGTCGACTCTCGGGGGAAATCAATGGATTGGATCTTTCTCCCTCTCACAGTGGAACTCAACTCTTTCTTTTCCACTCAAACCCGTCTCTCACACAGCTGAGCTCAGCTCTGCCTTTTTTGTCTCAAAGCCACATAGGCCTGAGGTTAGTTGGAGTTTAGTCATTAATTTGAAAATGTTGCTTTCCATCATATTTTCACTTCTTCTTTCCTTCTGTATTTGTCTTTACCACCATGAAGGCAGTGAAATCACTGAGAGATGTCAGCGTGCTTTACGTGTCAGTGTGTTGAGGGGTTGGTTTGAACAAATCCCGATCCACAAGTTGCCCCCTGCTCCCAGCAACTTGGGGCTGCTGCTGGAAGTTAAACCTTCTCTGTATTAGGTATAACTCAAACCAAGTATGTAATGACTGTATCCATTAATTAATGTTGTTAACTATACACATTGTAAAGCTGTTCAGGTTACTTTTCCCTCTGAGGAAGAAATGAAACATGTTCATCTTTTAATGTGTTTTTTTCTTCTATTATCAGCTGCAGAGTTGCAGGCTCGCCAGAGGGGAGCATTTTCACAGGAGGCAACATTTCACATCACACCAGCACAAATCTAACCTTGCTACCTTGAATTTCTTTATAGCTGAGCCAATCATTTCGATAACACTGCCAGGTCTTCTGTGTATGTAAATATGTCACCAAGTGTTTACCACAGGGGCCAAGCTTTTCATATTAGCACTGATACGGTACTCAGCGTTCTTTATAGCAGTGCCAACTGCTGCCTAGAACAGAGCCGGCATGTCGGAGTCTGTCTAAATCTTATCACTGTCTGCCATAGGGCCAAATGCAACATATTAGCATTGATGCTTTACAATAACAGCATTCACGGCTGTGGTGGTTTCTAAATACTACAAATCAGAGACCAGAGGGAGTGTGACAGAGCGGGACGTAAGAGGAACACAAGAGGAACAAGGAAATTAGAAAATTAGAAAACAGAGCAAGACAGAAAGAGGAGAAAGGTGTAGAGAGAAAATGGAGGATGGAGGACATAATGTAAAAGGAGATAAAAATGGAAATATAAAAAAGGAAATAAAAAGAGGTACTGAGTCAAACAGAGAGAGAGGTGGAGTTGCACATCTCTTGGCTCTAACTACTGTCCAGAGAGGCCAAGTTTTCCCATTAACACTCACAAAATAACAGCTTAGCCCCATCATTCTGTCTTCACTCAGTGCCAAACAGCAGCATTTCTGCTGACAGACCACTGTGAATATAACAGTATCCATCATAATAATAGGGCCAGGTGGTAAAGGCTAATATTTTTGGCCTGGAAAAATTGGGCCTCCTTCAAGCTGCCCACTGCTGTTATTACAAAGACTGATGCCTGCTATTGTCCTACATGTTATTTAAAATGTGTCACCATTCTGGCACCAGGTTCAACCTTTAGCAACCCAAAAGAATTTAATTAATTATGCACAAAGTTTAATGTCTTTAAAGGAATAGTTTTTGGGGAGTGGTTATGGTTATGCTACCATTCAGACATGAGAGTAGTGTCGCCCGTCTTAAATTGTAAAGAAGGAGCTCACATTCAGTCTGATTCACACTGACATGGTGAGGCTGTTGTCCTTAATTGGTTGGTGAGGATTTGGTGTTAACACCACAGGATACACAGTGAAACTGGGCCAGTAAATTAAAAAAAAAAAAGACAGAAAAACAACTTTCAAAGAAAGTGAGAAACATATTGCAAAACGTTAAGCTCCAGTGGGTTCACTCAAACAGCAGAGCTATATTACTGTGAGCTGACTTTTGGCTCTCCTAACCAGCCCCAGCCCAGCTCAGCTAACAGCCTGCAGAGCCTCGAGCTCTCAGGCTGACATGTGCCGTGCTGTCACTGTGCCAAACACTGAGTTCATGTTTAGCTCTACTGTCCAATTTGGTGCCAAGTTCTAACTGCTAACCTGAGGAAGCTAGGCTTTCTGCACCACAAAGGAAAAACATCTGACAGATGGGGAGCGTTGTATCAGGTAAAGTGGGAATATCAAATCATGGTTATGTGGCGTGGCACCACCTGGGTGCCCTCATAACAAAATGTTAGTCTGCAGTGTGGATTCTGAAGTTCCTGATGTTTTTCTCCCCATAAACGATCAAACAGAGGTTTGATGTCTTGCTCAAGGACACTTGGTTGTTACAGGAGACTTGACACCACTTGATATTTGCAGGGTACAGGAACGTCTCTTTACCCACTACCCTGCTCTCTGTGCTTGTTTCATGTTAGAACTCAACTCTGAAACAGCATCAGCCATTAGAAATAAAATCCTGCCACTGCTTACAAATGACTGCTGGCACGGAAGTAGAGCACATTCAGGCAGACTGTTACAGTTATGAGTCATTGTAGAGTCTTAAGAGCAATAATCATGACATTTTATTTGTTTTGTTATTCTCTGATGCAGACTAATGTAGTATGATAGTGATTAAACATGAAAGCTTTTACATTTGATGCTCTGAACAGCCGATGCCCTGAAGGTCTCCCCATTAAAAACCTGGTGTTCAGGAAGTGATGCAGATTAGATTATGTGTGAAGTGTCTGGACAGACAGAAGAACAACACCACACACAAACACCAGCTGAGAAAAACTGTTAGGAGCAGGTGATATGTAGCAAATACATTTCATTTTGAGTAACTAGCCTTGTTGTATTGAATTACATGAAATCAAAAGGAGTTTCTAATGCATTTAACAACAGTTGGTGAAACCAAAAGCAGCACTCTTTCCCTGGTTCTTCTCCCAGGTGAATAAACGAGGAGAGGCAGCCTAACCAGATACTGAACAACCTCAACTGACTCTGAAGAGAAGCTCTCCTCCGAGCTCCTCTTCAAAGTCTAAGCTTCTCAGCTTGAGTAACTAGCTGCTAAATCTAAAGTGTACCTGGAGAAGTTATGTACTGAAGATATATTTAGCAGCTTCCCACTTCACATACACACTCTTTATTTATATAGTGAATCCTCTTTGTAGAGACGTTTGAATAATAGATCCAACATGTTGTCCGGCATTGATGCTGATGCCTGCCAGGTGAGGTCTTGTAAGGGGGGAGTCAGACAACAAAGACAGGAGCTGGAGGACCCTTGGTTACCACAGAGGAGATCAAATCAGACAGCAGTCCCAGCACAGCACAGCGAGAGCTGGGACTACATGCAGATACTGGAAGGAGAGCGATGGATGAAAGGGAGGGACAGAAATGTATGGACAGATCAGATCTTTTTAAAAAACATATTCTATTTTTTTTCCACTCTGGTTCTTATATGTGCAAACTGAAAATGCACACAAACACTGTTGTTTGTTTGTTTGTGAGGAGTCATTTGAAACCTTGAACGGCCAAAATAACGTTTAACACATTTTATTACACACTGAAGAGAACAATGTTTTCATTAAAACAATGCACATCATCTAGTCAGCAAAACGTTTCAAATGCTCAATTAATTTTCATGTCCTCTTGAGTATGCCTGCATAACAACATTTGATGGTAACATGCAGTATCTGTTTGAGTGAGAGCTCTTTTTAATGTGTTATTTTCAATATGACCCTGGAGCCTCTGCTAAAGACAGGCGCTGCTGATTTTCAGCTTTGAATATGTCATCAGTAATGTCAACCTGCAGTTAATATTCTGTTAAGGCCACGTCTGCCTCCTCTGTGACCACAAGTTGAATACGTAATGACTGCGCTTAACACACACACTTGTACACCTATCTTTGTAGGGTCCTGTCATTGACATAATGCATTACCCAGCCCTTTATTCTAACCTTAACCACACATCACAACTGAGAGGACAAACCCTAAAACCAAGTCTTCAGACAGCCATTTAAACTGGCGTCCCACAAATATAGTCAGTTCCCAGTTTTCAGACCCCACAAACATATTAAAACAAGCCCACACACACACACACACACACACAGATGCAAAAATACATAGAAGGAAACACTGATTCACTCGAACATGCACACACTCCACACACTTTTGAATGTTTGTATGGAGTCACACATACACACACAGATATGCAAAGACAGAGTCACGCTTTGAGATAGTCAGACACTTTGATCCAAACAGATACACACACACACATACACATACACACACAGCTAGAAAATCACATGTTGCATGCTAGAGGTCAGAGTAGCTGAGGTGTAAATGCAGCCTCACACTCTGAGGAAGACCTTTCTCTGATACCACCCTGAATAATTGATACAGCAGGGGCCAGGGGAAAGAGTGTGTGCGCTTGTGTGTATATATATATATGTGCATGTGTATATTTGTGCCTGTGCCCCTCAGTGGGGCAGTGGGTGTGAGTCCTAGCAGTATATCCATGATTCATGCACTGTATCCTGACCTGCAAACAGGACAGAGAGAAGGGGGAGAAAGACTGATGTTCATAGGAAACCATTCACACTCCAGTATGGATACAATGGCCAGTGGAAGCCATTTTACCCACGACCTCCTGCTCCTGGCTGGATGTGTCCACACTACATCCACAGGGATGAGGCTTAACCACTTCAACTGTCTGCAGAGCAGCTGCTCTCCTCTGACCACCTCTTGGATCTCTTAGCTCCTCAGCCTGTCCATAAGGGGGAGTCACTGACACTGTTTTTTTTTCCTGGAAATTATGTTTGCGAGAGCAGCGATCATGTTAAATGCGAGCACTCAACAGTTCTGTATGCACAACATTATAAAAACCAAAGACCTATCAAAAGCAGTGTTGCATCATCATTAATGTTGCTGGGTCAGAAAGTTTCTCAAGTCCATTTATAGTCATTTCTTTAAAAGCTAGTCAGTCCTAAAAGTGTAGCCGGATGCCTCCTGCTTCTCGTCTTGCTGCCGTGGAGGATAAACTCCTGCTGTGGAAATAAATGGAAATATTCTCACCGTGTCTTTACTACAGAAACACACAAGGGACTGAATCATCTGTCAGGCTGTGAAGAATTACCACAGTCACACAATGTCATAGCGTATGTATACATCCCATCTGCTCTGTGAAGACTTGATTCCCCAGCAGGTGCTGGAAGAAGTGAGGGTGCAGGCTGTCCACAGGGTTAACCTTCGACAACCATGACACTGATTTCCTGTCATGTTTATATAAGTCTGATCTGTTTGTCAGTTTGGTGTGCAGAATGTTTTTATCAGGATGTAATGCTGTTTCATACTGCTACACATGCAGGTTACTCTGCTTTGAGGTTTTTAGACGTCATCGTCTGACCTGACACTTTCAAAAGAGACTTAAAGTTGACTTTTGCTCTTGAATGATGTGATGAAATGGTTTAGGTTTGTTGTCTACCATAGAGTCATTTCAAATATTAAAAACCTAAATTGCACTGGTTTTGGTGATGAGAGATGATGAGGTGTAATATTTGCTGCAGAGCAGAAAGGGATCACACTTACAGAGACGAGCTCTGTTTCTTCAGACACTCGCTGTATTAACACACTATAATCTGACAGCAGCATAATCAACTACAGTAAAACACCATCAGCCCTATTAAGACCTGGATTAGCCTGATGGATGATCCTCATCTCTGCACCTTCACATATAGTGGAGGATTGGCTGTAATCTGAGAGACAAACGAGGATTATCAGGTCGATTTACACCAGATTTGCCTCGTCTGACAGGCGAGAGGAGAAAAGCCCAACCAGAGGCTTCAGTGGATGGTTGACCCCACAGGAGCTGATTCCACCACTCAGACAAACCTTTGTGTTACTGAGCTGTGTGGTCAGACAGGTGTGTGAGGAGAGCTGCAGACACACAGGATCCTAATGTGTTCTGTTTTAGGTGAAATCTCAATATTCTTGACTCATCCTGATGCATGATGCTGAAGGCGACTGCTCCAGTTGCTGAGGTGTCCTTGAGCAAAACACTAAACCTCCTGAGAGGTGGAGAGAGAGGAACAGAAAGGAAAGAGATGGATTGAGGGATAGAGAGCGGGAAAGATTTCAGAGAGGCGCTGCCTGCTGAGATTTGTCTGACATAAAAAAAAAGAATTCTTTCACATTTTTTTAGTCAATCACATCTGTGGCTGTGTGTGTGTGTTTGTGTGTGTTTCTTGTGTTTGTGCATCTGTGTGTGTTTGTGTGTCCAGCCTGTGGCAAGGGTAGAGCTTACACTGAATATTTAGTGTTCTCCTAAATTACACAGAGAGGGCTTAACATGACTGCTGTGTGTGTGTGTGTGTGTGTGTGTGTGTGTGCACCTCACAATAGCCCTGAAGATACCAGGGTTTCCACCTCTTCCACCCATCAATCACACACACACACACACACACTCATACACACCTGTGTGTTGCTGCCTGCTCAGTGTTCTGAAACTGGGATGTTGTTTTATTTTTAAGTTGACTTAATAAGGCAAGTTGAAACAGAACAGACTTATTTGGAACAGCAGTCTGGGGACACACACAAACAGAAAATATTAGGAGGTGACATTGCACAGATTAGCATGTGGTGTTTTGTCTGGCGTCTTTACTGTCTTTGTGATCTATTAATGCTGTCTGAGAACAAATAAGAAATAAAGCATCCTCTTATTATTCAGACCAGCAGATACAACAACCACCTCTGTGAAGAATAATTCTTTTAAAAGTGATAATAAACTGATGGATGATGCTGGATCAAAAAGGGACTCATTTAAAGTTTGCTCTGTGAATTTCTTTTCTCTATCAGATGTGTCCTCTGTCCTTTGCTATGAACACTGTTAGTTGAGGTTGGGTGAGTTTCACATCAGTACTGCAGTTTAATGTAATACTTGGTGAGCTGGTAGAACAAACACTGAAATAAGTTATATCTTGTTCCACTGTGGAAGACAGCAGCTTGAATTCATTAATCCGTTAAGACCCAGTTTCATGCTGAAAAGAAACCATCAAAGCATTCATGAAAACTAATCAAGCTACTCTTACAGCATAATGAACTTCTCCTGTGTCCATCTGTATCAGCGATGAACAGCTCACTCCATCTATTGCAGACAGTGTTAGAGTATTGTGTTTTTATAAAGGTGGGAGACGTGATTCAGATATTAAAGGGAAACATCCAAGCAGCTAAAGATGAGATATCCTGACTTTTAGTCAATAATACAGGTCATTATTTTATTACACCCTGCCTGGCACATCCCCGCCTCAAAAAGGATTTTTACCCCCATGTTTTACACCCCAGCTCTGTCTTCTGAGTGGCAGAGCAGGTTTAATACAGGCTGAGTGAATTCTGTTTAGAATTATGCTTTCATATCCCATAAATATGGCAATAAATCAGTCGCGCTTTGCTACAGTGTACCCAGGGGTCTGAAATTTCAATTTATTAGGTTTACAAATCAGGTCAGTGCTCAGCTGAGGTGAGAGCGGAAACTTACCAACCAGAACGCTGCAGGTTCTGCTCACTGAGAGTCTGTGTCTATGAAACGAATATCATCCTACAGTAGAATTTCCCTTTTGATTTCAGAATAATTCACAATTGTACGCTGATGAAACTCATTCTGTCAGGAGACACTTCACACTGATTCTCTTCATTTTCCTCGTGCGCTGCTCCTGGAGCATGGAAGGAGCTCAGACTGCCTGAAAACTCCACTCTTAATGTAATGATCCTTGATTGAGTGCAACTAGCTCTCTTTTTTTATTTGTGTCTGAGCATTTCCCCAGCATTAGGGAGTGTGAATGTTAAGTTGCTTTGGTATATAACAGGTCTGGACCTCTAACTTTCTGCTTTGGGGGTTTTCTAATCTTCTTTCTTTCTAATCAAGACTAAATGCTAACAGGCTGTGCTGATATTGAGTAGTAAAAGTACAGTAATTTATACTTCATTATCCTTACAAGATATTTAATTGTAGACTACAAGCTGCCTGAGAGATCATGAATTGTTTAACTTTAGTTTCAGGCAGAGGACACCACTGGGGAGCCAGAGGATCCTGCTGCTGGTTCCTGGGACATCGAGCAGGTTTTTCCCAGTCTAACCAGGAGCAGCTGCTCACAGCAGCTCTCAGTGTGTTCCCAGTAGTTCCGGGTATCTGATCCTCACTTCCACCAGCTCACACATTTCTCATTCCCCAGTATATATGCCTGTCCATTTCCTGAGATTCTCTAATGAGCCACAGTCACAACATTCCAGCCTTTAAACTTTAAACACGCCCCAGTTTTTCAACCCCGTTTTTTGGATCTCTGTCTGCTTGTATATGCCCCTTTGGACTTGGTTTCCAGTTCTGAGAGATCGAGTAAACTTTCCTGTCTATGAAATCTGACTTTTAGGTCCAAATCCTTGTTTTAATGAGAGTTTACAAAAGTAGTCTGGAACATTTGTTCAGTCCTGTCCCACTGAGGACAACATATACTCAGTAAACCCTGTTTCTAATCACATGTTTGTACCAACTAATTATCCCAGCTTTAATTTTAATCAAAGAGAGAAGACTTGGTGCATGACCCTGACTGGTCTCTCTTATATTCTCTGAACCAAAGGTCCCAAATAAACAGGAGCACAAGGAGGAAATGCCCCTGAAAGCTAATGAAAAGCAGTTTTAAGTGTGTGTGTTCACTCAGTCTCTTCCACAGGCTGCATGTTGTCACAGCATAGGTAGTGCTGGTTGTACCAGCTATTAACAGGCCACATGTAAAAGAAATGCCCTGATTGGCAACAACAGGAAAGCCTTTATTGAACCCCAGCCAGTTTAACTTTTTCCAGTGGTGCTCCACTTGTTCCCTGCAGCAGTGTGCATTCAGCTATTTGTAGTCAAGTTCATTAAACGTGTCTGTTTTGGAGTCTGCTTTAAACTACAGAACATTCTGTGTGTTTTGCTGCAGAGCAAACAAGTCAAGTGACATAATGTGACCACAGATTGAAGCATCTCTGAAAGTTCAGACGTTGTGTTGGAGTACAGAAAAACAACAGAGAAATATGAACATATTATATTTTTATTTATTATTATAGTGTTGCACTTATCCAGAACAGCTTGCAGTCGACGAACAGGTGGGAATTCAGGGTCTACTCGACTCGAGAGAAAAAACCTACGTAACTGATTTACATTCGTTCTCACAACAGCAGATAAAAACAACGTCCTGTTTCATGAATGACTTTTATTAAATGTTATAAAACATGATTTGCAGACAAAAACAAAACACTTAACCTGCCATATAAACTGGCTTCGGTGGGATTGTCTTTGTGTGTTGACAGATTGCTGCAGTCACTCAGAGATAGGAGCTTCATTCACAGTTCTTGAATGAGTTTGATAAAAGACACACCTGCTTGTGTGTGTGTGTTTTTAAATAGTTTACTGAATCTGCTTCTATGGGAGGATAGAAGAGGAATTGAAGGCAGGAAGGCGGTGTTACAAAATAAGATGAAAGACTGAGTGTGCTGTGGAATGTAGGGGAGAATGAGAGATAAAATGAGAGGAAGAAATAGGAAAAGGAAACATGTGCTATAGGGGAAAACAACCAGCCAGCAGCAGCAGAAAAGGAAGAAAAAATGAGAATAATAAAAGGAAGATAAAGGGGAGAGTGTGTGGTATAATGAGCTCCATCAGCACATTCTTTGATTGTGTGTTTTAAAATAAACCATCCAATGAAAAAGTGGAGAAGTGTTTCCTGTAAGAAGTATTCTCTGTGGATTCCTGAAACACCAATATAACCACATAATGTGAAGACCATAAATCCCCAGAGGAGATTCACACACAGAGAGAGAGTGTGTGTATGTGTGTGTGTGTGTGTGTGTGCACGCACTTCTACATATGTCTGTGCCATCACAATTATAAATTTCATACTGTAAATCCTCCTTAATCTCTCTGAATAATTAACAGGGCTTTTTTTGCACGAATCACAAATTTGGGCGCTGAAGTACTTAACAAGTTTTCTTAAATGTTTGTTAATGGATCATTTTGCCTTTTCAAGTCAAAGTTAAAAATACCAGAAAGTTTTGAAGTTTGTCTGTGTGTATCATGAATACTCTCAGGTGGTGAGATGTGAGCGTGGTTTTTCATGCGTCTTTCTTAGGAGCTATGTGCACATTGCCAACATCCTCTTAATGTACTTCATGCTGCAGAGCTCTCTCAGATCCTGCACAACCTTCAAGCTTAGACCCCATTTGTCAAAGCTATGCTGCAGTGCAGCAATATCAGCCCATCAGTCATTCTGTCTGTTTGTCCAGCAGTTTGATACGTAGCTAAATATCCTGACCCCCATGAGCCAGATTATTCTGAAACTGAGTGTAAATATTCAAACCTCAGTATATGGGTTTTCAGACTCTGAGCTCACACTCTACCTCCTCCTCTCTCTCATGTTAAAGAGCCACCATTACCATAATGCTTTTGGAGATATAAACAGGATTATAATGTTGCCATAGACTCAGTGAGTTATACAGTGGGATCAACTGGAGCCCCATTTTCTAGCTTATAGATATATATATTATTTTTTACATATTTTTCAAGCTGGCATTAAAAGTTAACTGATAGAACTTCCTGATGACTGTGGGGATGTATTTATGGGATATTGATATCTGTCATTCTGTATTATTGATTTGCAAAAGACGCAGGAAGCCTGAAACCTAATCGGAACACCAAGCACAGAGGCTTTTTAATGGTCTGCACAGAGTACAGTATATACAACATGGGAAGCAGATTATTTCCATGTGCAGAATTATTCCCCATGGACAGAAACAAGTCAAAGAAGAACACAGTTTTACACCGAGCAGTTGGAAAAACTCATATGTGGGGTTTTCTCAGGGGGCCACACTGCATGTGTGTGCACATATTTACAGACTGTGAGTATTGGACTGTTCCTATATGTGTGCTAGCAGTACACATGTGGGCAGAAATTCCTGGATATTCCCTGGTGGCAGGGCTGTATGTTGCTGTGTGTGTGTGAAATAAAACTTCACGTACTCTATGTGCTGCAGTACTAATACCAATTCCCAGGCGTGCTTGAATTTTGTATGCATTCATAAACATCAGATTGTGTGTGTTTGCGTGTGTGTGCTTCTATATGTGGGTGTTTGTTGTATTCATATCTGTGCCTTTCATCACAATCTGTCAGATGTGCGAGTGTTTCATATGTGCACATATGAAAATGTGTCCTCATGTGAGTTACTCCTTCAGTGCTGCTGCTGAGAGCCTGCAGATCACACACAGGCTCAGAGCAGCGTGTGAAATGAAATCAGGACACTTTCAGTTTTTATTATTGATTTCACTGTATAACACTCAATGCTGAGCTTTTAAGCAGATTTCTAGGAAACTGACGTGCGTCTCTGAGTGGGTGTGGACTGATTTGTAGAAGTAAGACTCTTTATCCTGAAAGAAAAGAGTGAGGAGCAGCTGTAACTTGTGGACTTGGACACTTTTTCTCTTCATCTAACATTGTTATGTAACTGGCAAGACAAAGCAGAGGTGGGGGCAGAGTAACTGGGAGTTCCCAAATGTCAGATTCTTGTATAAAATATTCCTGAAGATGATCTATGCTCTGAGAACCAAGAACCAAGGTGAGTCCAGAGCTTTATCTGCTGTCCTCTGTTTCCATCTCTATCACAGATCTCATTTCTTCCTTCCCTCAGTCTCTCCTCACCTTCCTCTTTTGTTTCTCCGTTCTCAAGTCAGACTCCTACCTGAAGCTTAGAGCTGAGTCAGGGGATTTTTCTTGATGTGTTCCCTCTCTTTCCTCCTGCTCTTCTTCTCTTTATTCTCCTAATCTGTCTTCTCCTGCTTTCCTTCTTTCATTCTTTCCTTTCTGTCCGTTTCTCTTAAGCTTTTAGTAGGTTTCCCTGTCGGACAACAAACCAGGATTAACCTGCGCTACACACACACCACATGGTTTTCTATCTCGCTCCAGAGTAGGAATATAGACTCTTTGGTGTTTAGGTGCAGATAACAACCTACAGGAAGCTTCTGTCTGTGTGTGTGTGTGTTTAAGCCGCTCTCTCTGTGCTTTCCATTCCTGCTGCTCTTCATGAAGCAGACTGGCCACAGACGTCCTCCATATGAAGTGCTGAAGACGATGCAGAAGGTATTAACCCCAGAACCCCTCGGCATGATGGGATCACAGTCAGAGAGAAAGTGAGAAAAAGTCAGTGTCTGGTGGACGTAAGAGTGAAGGGATTTGAGTGAGAAAAAGAGAAAAAGACAGATTGAGGAGTAAGTTTCATCGTCGACCTGTGGCTCTTTAGGTGAGAGCTATTGAAAGAGAGAGGGAGAGAATCTACTGTGACCCTCACCTTCATCAACAACAGTGGACTTGTCGAAGACGGGGAAAAAGAAAACACTCATTTTCATTCACAAGCAGCTGCCAGCCTCAAATGGTTAGTGTGTGTGTGTGTGTGTGTGTGTGTGTGTGTGTTTCTTCTTGCCTGTGGTATGCTTCATATTGTGTTCATATTCTTTGCCTCAGCTGTTACAGTATTTTTACATGACAAAGTGAAGTATGATCACATGGCTGAGCAGCATCAGTGTGGCCCAGATATTCAGCTCATGCCAACCAGCATCATAAAAAGCTAAATGTTGTTCCAGCCTGAGTCAGTAGCACACACACACACACACACACAGACACACACACGGATTGAATGCAGCCTGCAGCAGAAAGTTTGGTAAAATCTTGTCTAGCTGAAGACAGGTTGCACACAATAGGAGTTCAGTTATAAAGACAATGCTCCAGCTCCCAGCCAACATTCAGTCAACTAAGTTGTGACCTTGAAGGCTGTGGTGTGTTTGGGTGGCACTGTCCTCAGTCTGTCAGTGTTTGGTGGCTCAGCTGCTGGTGATGTTATTTGTATAAAACCAGTCTCAGGCCTTTAGACCTAAGAGCTGCAGATAGTGAGAAGTACACAGTATTTTTTGAGCTTTCCTGTCTCTCCTTATTTAACTTTTCCTGCTTCCTTGTTTCATCTGATTTTCTCGCCTTTAACTCAGAGTTCTCTCTCTGCCCTTATTTAGTATTTTCTCTCTTTTTTCTTAATTCTCTCCTTCTCATCTCCCCCTCCTCATATTTGCTTCTTTTCTACCTTCTTCATATCTTCCTTTTTTCCCTCTGTGCCATTGTCCTCGTCTTCCTTTTCCTTTGCTCTCAGGGAAGGAGATAAACCCACAGAGCGATAATCTGTAGCTAAATAGACAGCTGATCCCTTTAAAAGCCATGCTACGGAGGGGAGGAGAGTGTTTACATGGCCTCCAGCAAATGTGCTGCACTACTGGGAAATTAATTAGCCGGCCCAACTCTCAGATGCTTCAGTTTCTCCCCGTTTCCCCCCTCTCTCCACATTTCAAGTAATCTTCCCCTTTCTTTCTGCATGTCTCTCTTTGCTTGGTTTCCATCCACAGAATGATTTGCCAATAACGATGTGGCAAATTTAGAAAAGCAGAGGGGAAATGGTGAATTTCAAAGCTGCAACAAAGTTTTACATGCTGTTGAAGTGGCATTTTTTTCATCATTAAATGGAATAATGTGAACAGTAATGGAAAACTACTGCTGAAAAAATAACCACAGGCTCTGCACAGCCTGTCCATTTTGTTTCACAAACAACTGATAAGCAGCTTTGGACTTAGAGAAAAGTTTATGCCAGATATTTCTAAAATATTTACTACGTGCCTCTTCAGAAAGTTCATTATTTCCAGTAGCTGGTGTGTTAGAATCTGAAAAGGTGCATTAACTTTGTTCTTGTCTTCAGATGGAAGAAAGAAATGTGACAAGAACAACATCTTACCCAAAAACCCATGAGCACTCATAAGACACTTTCCTGTAAAAAGATTTGTTTAATATGGTCAGAGTTAATTCATTTGCTTTAACATCAGCCTGCAGGACGTCTACACTGATTACATACACAGGCAAAAGCAGGTTTGTTTTACATCAAACATCAAAGTAGACAACCACATAAAAACACAGTATCTGTCAGGTGTTACAGGCTGGTTTTATGGTGAATTACCTCTGAGGAGTCAATATTTTAGTTGTTGCTTTTGCATTGAGACAATAAATCTGCAGCAGTATCACCACTATTCATGGCACCAAACCTCAGGCAAAATTTAGTCCACAAATGTCAGCCACATACTGTATGTGGAGAGAGAGAAAGTAGATGGTGTGTGTCCCATCCTCACTCGGCCTCCTCAGTTTAGTAATGTCCCTGAAAATCAGACGCACTGTGGCAGACTGTAGGTTCACATCTCTGCAGGACCTTTGAGACCAGGCTATTTTTCATAACTTTCCTTTCAGCTTTCTGTTGGACGCAGGTGTGAAGTCTTAATATGATTTGTTTGGCTCAAAGTGTCTTGAGGCTTCTGAGCCAAAAGGTTACTTTGTCCTTCCAGCCAGCTGTCCATCTTACACAAGAGCTTTCAAGTTTCTACCTTCACAACTCAGCTCCCCTGCAGTACAAAAGGTGTGTGTATCTGTTCGTGTGCATTTCTACATTGTTTTGTTTGCGTGTGTTGAATTTTTGAATATGAATATTTGACTGTTCTATAATATGAAAACACTGTGCAATTGCACCAGACTCTGTTTTACTTTATTCAACAACAAGGTTGAGGAGTAAGAAGCTGAATTTATTAACTGATCTCCTGGCCCAGTCACAGAACACAACTCCGACTGGTTGATATTGAAGTTAGCGGTTCCAAAGTCAGAACTGACTAAAACTCGACCTGTTCCTAAAAGACAGTGAGCGACTCAACTCCACATCGACTGATCAGTAAGTCAACCAGTTTGAGCTGTCACTGAGCAGAGGGAAACAGACGAGTGTGAGCAGAGAGATGGAAGCATCGCTGTGAACTGAACAGCTGGAGTGTCATGTATTTAATTTACCCTCCACTTAACCTTTTCCTCCTCCTCTCCGTCCTGCCTCTCTAACAGACCAGTTTTACCCCCTGTGTTTGTACCATCAGCCCCTCCCTGTTACATTATGCTGGTGTTTAGCATGTTAGCATGGCACGTTGTCCTCACCTGCATCACCCTGTCATGAACTGAAGTGTGGAGGTTTAGACCTGGTGGCTGAATGAACCAGGGTTGTTTGGTTTGAGCAGTTCAGTCTGTCGTGGTGTGTTTGTGATGAAGGAATCAGGGACGTTACAGGGGCTGTGATATTTTACATGTTTGAATTAGCCTGTGAGGAATTATTATTTACTGTGGCCTGTGGAAGTGTTTTACAGGGGGACAGTCGTGTTAGTTTATTTTGACTCACTCGTACTGTCCACAATCGTCTGCTGAGGTTCTAACTTGAGAAACTGCCACGTAAATTTTAATGCACTTTTCATAGGATTTGTTGACAGTATATTAAATAAAGGCTTTACCTTTTCCTTGTTTCAAATAGTAAGAAAGATCCAGTGTGTCACCATGTTGGAACCTCCCACAGCAGCGTCTTTTGTTCAGGTGTAAATTTGTCTTTATCTAAGGGTAATTAACGTCACACAGACCACTCTTGAATTGTTAACCTTCCAATAGAGGCCTAATACAGCAGTTATTAGCAGCTTCAGTGTGTGTATCAGCCCAGAACAGGAAAACAGAAAATACAAGAGTTCTGAGCTGACCTTTGATACAAATTAGCTTTCTCTTCATCATCCTCTCTGCTTATTCTCTCAGTGCCCATTAACACACACACACACACACACACCACTAAACCATTTCAGTGACTTCATCCCTGTCCACTTACTCTCTCGACACTTTATTATTACACGTGTCTTCATGACGGCACCGTGTACGTCTTTAATTCTCTATGTTGCTTGTTGTCTCATGTTTTTATGCTCTCGTTGTTTCAGTCTGTTTTATTGTTGTCACTCATCTCACCAGATTCTGCTTTAGTCGTCTTCTTTCACAGGCTGTTTTTGTTTGTGACATCAGTGTAAGTATAAAGCCAAGATGCTGTCTGATATCAAGCTCTCACAATTAATCACTGTATAAAAACGTCTGGCCTGAAACCAGGTGTCAGACAGGGTGTAACCACAGTACACATTTTTATTGTTCCACTGTTAATAGATACATTTATCTGTTACTAAAAGTACAACTGGTAAAAGACAAAGCAAATAAACTGCTGAACGTCTTCCAGGGACAAATTTCTTTTGACATTTTAGTTTCTTGCCGTCTTAATTTGACACTTTTCCAGTGCGGTGCGTGTCACAGCAGACTTCATTAATTCACTCTTGTTTATCTCGAGTGTTATGCATTATGATTCATTTATTCCCTCCTGTCATATTTTTTCTTCCCACACAAGTTGTATTTAGGTGTTAAATGGAGCCATTAGTCATGTCAGCAGGATCTAAAACGAGGCTTAGATTAAACAGGAGGCTCATTAAAAATGTTTTTGTTTTGCTATTGTTGAGAATATTCCTTTAATTTGTCCTTTGTTTTTCTTCTGGTTGTGACAGTCCCATTCAAGTAATAAGAAACAGAAGAGTGTCTTTATTTACTTGTACATTTATCACATCCTGGGTCCCTGTGCCAGATCAGACCGGCTGGTTTTCATATCTGTCAATGCACCAAAACACACCTGAGGCTCTTCTATGAGACAGAGGCATGATGGGAATTCACTGTGTCTGTTTCAGATCTGATCAGTGGCTGTTGTTCTCCATTAGGAAACTAACAACAAATGTTTCACTCTCACCTTTGAAGCCTTAAAAACCCTCCTTATGAAATAAAAGAGAACCTAAACTTCAGAGTCAGATGAAGGGAAACTCCCAGTAAAATGTCATTAGGGGGAAACATCATTTCTAAAATATCCTCCTGCATGACCATCAGCAACCCTCATTAGCACATAATCTGCCCCATCATTCACTTCTGATCTGTCTGATCATTAAAGGAGCAGACGGCCTCTTTCCATGTCAGAGCTGCTTTGTTGGAGAGGTGGAGGGATCGTGCTCACACTGTGTTAGTGACGTCCTGGACGTCCACTACCACTTTATCTCCCAGATTTGAATGTGTTTGATTCAGGGGTTTCAGAGGGGAAGCGTTTTAAGATGGCTGTTTGGTGTGAAGCACCGCACTCTGCCACAAGACTTCACCAGAGGAGAGCTGGAAATCAGGCGCGGCTCAGCTCAGGATATACCGACACTTTGAGAGGGGCTAGATTCTTTGAAATGCAGGGCTCATTTGTTGGGATTTGTGAACTTGTGAGTTATGTGCAAACCCTGAGGAATGAAGTATGAAACAGACCTGCTACAGGCGAATATGAAAGAACAGTAAATGAAAAATATAGGTTTAAAAATTCAATAATAACTTACAGGCTGTGGAGTGTGTGTGGACTTGAAAGCAGTTAAGTTAGGAAGACAAAAACTCTGTGTGTGTGTGTGTGTGTGTGTGTCCCTCAGTGTTTGAAAACTTTTTAAAAAGCACTACATTTTCATGCCTGAGAGGAAAGTGCCTTCATCATATTGTATGTAGGCCAATATATCTTCATGTTGCTGAGGCTGTGACTAATGTTTATTTTATAAGTCACTGCAGCTTCCATGAGCACAGATGAGCAGCAGTGTTGCTCAGGAGTTTTATGGTTCTTATACATTTAAGTTGATTAGTTGATGCCGTTAACCTGAGCTTCTAGTATCTCATTTCCATTTTACATTTGAGGAGTTTTAATGATTTTTTCCATCTGCAGCAACTTACAGTGATTTTGATAGAATATAATTACTGTACCTCCAGTTAGTAAGAGGGAGAAAATAAATGTCCGACATGTTGGTGGCAGATACTTCAATGCTCTTGATTTTGTCTGGAACAATGTTTCGCCCCTTAATGTGACAACAGGGGAATATTTCAGCTCCTGGGTTAGTTTGTAAGAGAGAAGTGCTTTTAAAAGAAGATCTCACAAAACATCGTATTTGTAGAGCCAGGTGCCAGGTAAACAAGGCCACGCCCACAAACCACACACACACACACACACACACACACAGGAGGAGATTTATTTATTTTTTCATCTTGTCTCTCAGCATTAAAGCATTAAACACACAGTATTAAATCAGAGTCAGAACCTTCATTTGTAATTTTGAATGTATTTCTGCTTTCAAAGACGCTTTAATGAGCTGTGTGATGATAAATATTTCCTTCATCATTATCATCAGTTTATTTATTTCCTAAGTAGCTGAAGAGAGAGAACCAACTCTATATCTCACAATCGATAAACATTAACATTTAGTATTTTCCTAATTAAGCATTTAGTGTTTATTATCAATGCCAGAGAGAAATGAGCTTTAAATATCTCACTGCAGCTGGAGCGCTGAATAATGATTATTTTATTTGATGCTGTTGTTGACGTCTCTTCACTCAATCTGCAGCCAGAGTACTGAGTTAACTTCAGCTGAGTTAATACCACCTTAAACCTTGTTATCATGTATCTGAAATCTGGTGTGATGGAAAACTGCAACAGCGGTAAATGTGGAATCACAAGCTGTGAATTGTTTTGTGGACTCTGAAGGTTTCGCCCTCTAATTGTCTGCTTTTTGTGGCCAGTCTGAAGAAATATTTTGTAGCTGACAAATTAGCACCTGCATGCTGGCCCACCCTTCCACCCAGCATGTCATGTTTCAAATGCCAGACACTCATCCTGTCTGTCTCATCCGTCCTCCCTCAGTCAGCTTCCTTCTGTGCTTCCTCTGTGCAGGGCCTTTGTTTTTATCCCCTTGCACCAGTCAATAGTGATTAAGTTGCTGCTCTGCGCCCACATTTGGACATCAAGATTTGGTTTCAGCCAGATTAGGAGAAAAGGTTCCAGGCAACCCACAGAGCAGTGTAAAATCCACAGAAACACCCCGGGGATGTAGAGATAACAGATTCAGCCTGAGTCTCACTCTCACAAATATCCATTGATATATTAGTTGTTTTGATTCCACTTAAAGTGAAGGAATGTTATTTAAAGTGTTGGAGTTTTATCAGATATCATTTAAATGGTTAACTGATGTCTGTGTGCCTGCAGCCCTATCAGAGGTAGAAATCTTAAAACCTCCACAAAACACAAAACTGCCTGAAAGTAGTGACTCCAATGAACAAGCAACTAAAACATCAATCCCGTTCCCTAAAGCGGGGCTTGGACCTGACACCATACCTGAGCTGGGACTTGCTGCAGAATGTTAATTAGGAGTATGAAGTGCTGAGTCAGGTATTATTCCAAGCTGGGTGTCATTTGTTCCAACATGCACAGTAAGTGTGTCCCTCTGGATGGTCCAGTGTTTGGACCACTAACTGTGGTTCCAGACCAGCAGCATGGGAAATGGTGTTTTTTGTTCTTGTTTGTATTTGAGATTTTTATCTTTTTCAAGCTCTGATTTTCTGGCTGAACTTGGCACAGCTGGGACATTCAGGGACTCATCTCTTCCCAGGTGTCTGTGGCAGGGCCCAGAAACTTCCTGGTGTCCCAGAAGTAAACTTTTGTTCTTGATAGATCTTTTTATTATCAATGGCCTTCTTTGGAAGAATATTTGGGAAATGGGAAATTAGAAAAAAATAAGACAAAAGGTGCAAAGCATATCTGAGAGTTTAGGAAAAAGTCAGGATATTGTTCAAGACACTGAAGCCAGAATCTCTGCCTGTGTGGTTCGAATGTCTCTCCTTCTCAGTGTCATTGATTTCCATCATCTTCAGGCCTAGTGATTGTCAGACTTCTCCACTGTTGTCTGGTTTTCCCATTAGTCTGATCCTCTGATACACTGCACAGCTCATGAGCAGAGCTGCTCTGTTGTTGGCCTGTGTCCATTAGATGTTGCTGTTTGTAGTTGCTGAAAAGAGGCTTTGTCTTTGCTGTTGTTTGAAGCAAAAGAAGAGAGTTACTGGTACCACGAATATTTCTTCATGTTTTCAGCCAGCTTTACCTGACCCAGTGTGACATTTACCTGAGAATGAAGCCTAACTGCAGGGGAAGACTGGGTCTACTACTCCATTAAAATAAAGAACCCTGAGTCTGCAGCATCTAGAGTATTTGGTTTCTAAAGTGGCCTAACTAATGCATTATTTCATTTCCTCCTGCATCACAAATTATGATTAGAAATTAAATTATGAATTGCTGTATTCATGAACAAGTTAAATCTATCTATGCAGCAGCACTGTAGCCCTATAGCTGACTCAGCTGGAGCAGCTTTGGTCAGATGTATGTTATAGTGCTGTTATGGTCAACAGGTGTGATTGCCACTCCATCAGTTGACGTGTGTATTAAAACCCTGGCTTCCTCCTGGTTTCATCTGCTTGTGACCGTGCTGTTAGAGGTGTTGATCACACTGGCCAGCAGGCGAGGCATCACAGAAATGTATGTTAATATGTAACAGTGGTGGATGACAGAGTGCTGCAATGTTGGTGAACTCTGCCACACAAATGAAATCCCTGATTTCACTCTCTTTGATTAGGACAGATCAGTTTTTTGTGATTTGTAATCTTAAGTTAAATGTATATATTTTTGCTTCTCATCCTGATTTCTGCACTCTCTGTTACAGTGGGGATGCTGTGATGTGAGAAACATTTGACTTGTCTGAGAAACTATCATCATTCTACACAGGAATACTTATTACTCACATACATTATTTAATAAAAGGGTTTATGGCTTGAAACCATAACACAAACCACTGGCATTAGGGCATCATGAAAACAATAAAACCCAAATAAATAATGCATCATAAACGGCATCTGTTTGTGGCATTGTGGAACTTTTGCATTATTAACAAGTACGCTAAAGGTCACTTTGGATGAAAGTGCAGGATGGCATCTAAACATTTCACTGTCAGTGTCTGACATCCTCCAGAGTTCAAACTGTTCAGATGTAAATATCATGAAATATTGTCCCTGATGAAGTTAGCTTTTGATTTTATGAACCTCCCACTGAGTGAACAAGCAGCTGAAACGACCAAATCAACCACGTCTGACACGTGATAACCACAACTACTGTAGCTCTGTGCCGACCACTCTCACGTAGCAAAAACATCTCCAGATCACATTCACATGTGCTGAGATGCAGAGAGAGTATGAAAAAATATCCTGTGTATTAGTTGCACAGTGCAGACTCCTCCTGTCTCTTTGCCTCTTTGCCTCCCCACCCACCTCTTCCTGTCATGCTTGGCCTCTTCATAAACTTCTCCCTGGTCGACTTCTGAAGAGGCAGAACGACAGGAAACAGTACAGACTAGTTAGCTGCGTTCACAGTCAACTGTGGAAATGAGATTAAGCTTTCTGAGGTGGCGGATAAGAGCGCCTCTCTGGAGACGGGCTTTTTTCTTTTTTCTTTTTTCGGTTTGTTTCTGCATTGGAAAAACATTTCTTCACATCCTCGCTGATGAAACCTTCCTCACAGCGGAGGCTTACCGGCTGCCCACGCCCCCCCCAAAGCCGAGGCTCTCCAGACGGGGAGATGTGCTGCCAGTATTGTGAATTACGCTTTGTTTTAGTGTGCAGATGTAGGGAAAGAGGCTGGAAGGATGAAGGTGTGAAGATGCAGGCTTGTGTTTTTGTGTAATTATATATATTTTAAGGGAGAAGAAATGTTTTCCTTTATGCCTCTTCTGTGATTCTGGGTCATTTTCAGGTCAGATGATTATTTATTTAAAGTATTAAAGAGTGAGTGAGTGAGTTGCTTTTCAAACTTTCAAAGTTTTTGAAAAGCAACCAATTTTTAATCTGGAGCAACAAAGAGCCATTGAAGAAAATTCATGTTCCCTGCAGTGTCCAGACCTCTGCCATGGAACGGTCTGCAGGTTTTCTCTCCAACCAAGCATTTCAGCAGCTGAGTTCACTAATTAGAAGCCTCCCTCTCTGACTGATGATAATTAGTGAAATCAGCTGCTGCTGTGTTTGGTTTTGATAACATTCTGTAAACAGTTTGACAGCACAGGACTGAAGAGCAGCAGCTAAACTCGGAGATCACACACAAGAATGTTTCGCTCAAATCAAAGTCTGGAACTTTTATTCTATTAATTTGCTGTAGTCAGTTGTGCACCAGGAAACTGAGGTGCTCCTCCAACAGCAGTGTGGTGCTGAGAGAAAAACTTAACATGGAGTTTAAACATAATCTCAGTTTCAAATCCATCAAGAAGGGTGAGAAGCTGACAAACCAACCAACCTTTACCAATGGTGTGATTCAGAGGTGTTCTAACAAACCCCCGTGTTTTAGCTGCACAGACTGCACTGGAAAAACAATCCTCCATGTACACTGGATGTCACTCTGACATATCCAATAAAATGCTGAATTCCTCCTGTGTTAGACTGAACTATACCAATTTTGAGGCATGTCAGATGGTACGATTAATATCTGAGTTGTAGCCCCGGGGGGAAAGGATGCAAGCAGAAACCTCATCTAGCTCCATCACTCATTTGTAGTAAAACAAACAAGACTTTGGCCATAACACTGGCAGTTCTATCGTCAATACATCTCAAAAGGACAAGAGTGTTAGGTCAGTCGTGGCTAAAGATTTCACTGTTGTCTGTCACACAGTGTTAGCTCACTGGCCCCTCTCATGTGGTGTTATGTAGTAACAAATGACAAAGACAGGGACCAATCAACCAATAAAACACCAGAGGACAGGAAGTAAAAGCACGAGAGATAAACCAGGGAAGTTGTGACAAAATGAAACAGGAAGTAAGAAAAACACGAAAGACACGAGGGGGAGGTGAATACCAAAAAAACCCAGGAGGCAAAGTCACACAGGAGACAGGTGAGGACATTTAAGATGGATATCCACAGGGTTTATGAGAAGTGGTGGGAGATGAGGTGCGTATTTAATTTTAAGAAATGTGTTGGAGCGTGTGACCAGGACTGAAATTAAAGTTTGAAATCAGTTGCTCTCACCAAACAGTGGTGATACCAGTGGTGCAGCAGAGCCCTCGTTAATGTTATTTGTCCCACCTGTGCTTTTCCTGCTGCGGCACGTAAAAATGTCTGCTGTGAAAAATGCTTCATGAATCTGATTCATTTGGGAACAATAAAGGCACAACAATGCTCTGATGCTAGCAGAGCTATTAAGATTCAGCCCAGCAAGATTCATTCAAAAATACTTTCAGAGGAAAGGAGACATTTTAGAACCTCTGATAGAAACACTGCTGTCAGACAAATGTAAGAATCTCATATAAATATAAGACACCTCCATGATGACTCATTATTTTAATATCATCCTGTACAGTATTTTTCACTGTTTCTTCTTCACCATGTGTACGAACATCTGCTCTCATCAGTTTCCTCAACAAACTACAATACAGTCAGAGTGTACTGTCCTAAATCCAAGGCTCCGATAAGAGAATAAAAAGCATTCAGAAGATAAAACAACTTTTGTGTTTTCCAGATTGAACACATGATAAAACAGTCCCTCTCATTTCTGTCTATTTTTACTCCATGCTGCAATGCACTGCTTCAAGCACATTGGCAAGTGTGAGTGTATCTGAGGTTGTGAGGGTAGGTGTCTGTTTTCTTGATAAGATATAATGATGCAATTAAAGAGTCTTTGTGTTTTCTTTAAATATACATGCTGTTAAATTGGGCCACAATGATCTGGGAAAGTTCTTTGACTGATTTGTACATAAATCTGAGAGGCACTCTCATACACCCTGTCAATTCAGTTCATTTTTCACAGGCTACAGTCTGGCAGTCCTTCCAGATGGTTCATTTACACATCAAATGTGAAACTGACCCATAAACTCAAAGCAACACAGAACCATACACATAGACTTACACATATAAGCCACATGACAGAGGAGCTGCTGAGAGAGTTTTACAGCGTCTACTGAAGCATCTTTGGAGTCTGTGGAGAGTTTCAGGACGTACAGTCTTAAATCATACTTCTTGTTTAAGTGTCACCTGCTCAAATGGCAGCTGGTTCGAATCCTTCCCCGGACCAAGCTGTTGTACCAAGTCCATGTAGCGCATGTAGTCTGTTTTTCTACGTGGCTGTGCCTTTTGGTCGACGCAGTACGACACTGCATGGCTATTTTCAGAATATTTGTCAAAGTAAGACGTTTGAGTTTCAGTTAAATGATCAGTTTTTGAAAGGCCTCCAGAAAGCCTCTTTATGCTTTCATGTGTCGGTCTGTTCACCACAGACAGGTTCCTCTGCAGGCCTCCTGCTTGAAAGGCAGACGTTGGCCAGGGTTGCAAGTCCCCACTTGACAATTTTCAAAAGGAAATTACAAAAGCAGTTTTGAACTTATATTATGAAAGAAGACCTTACATAAAAAATATATGTATTTGTTGTACACAGGAGTGTGTGTGTGACTGTGTGTGTGTGTGGGAGGTCTGTATCTATTGGCTGGGGATGAACTAAATCCCCTCTAGCTGCCTGTGCTCGTCTTTGCTCAGCAGTAAAGCTGTGACTCAGCTGAAAACGGCACATTTGAGAGCGGGTCAGGTAGAGCCTCACAGCCCCTCTGCTCAACAAAGACTCGCTGCTCAAAAACACATCAAGTACCACAGGATGGGACAAGTGCTGCAAAATGTGTGTGTATGTTCTGTGAGGAGTGGCACTTCAGTGGCTGCTCAAAGACTTCCACTGTGCTCTGCTGCTTGGTCTATTCTTTGTGTAGCGCACACATCGCTGCTACTTGGAATGTCTTCATCACTCTTTCATCTCCTCTTGCTCTCTCTGCTCATTCCTCCCTCTGCCCTCTCTGGGTTGTTTACAGTGTCAGTGATGTAAGACTTCACAGCTACAAAATGCAACTTTTGATCTTTAGACAGCTAAGAGTATTGTTAGTCCTGCTCTCCTCCTCCCTCTCCTCGTGGGCTGAGCAAGTTTTCTGTAACGAGACTTGTCACTTATCTTCATGCGCTGTCTCTGTGAGATCATCTGGCACTGCTAACATGCTCTGCTGAAAAACACAGCAAATTGGCTAGCATCTGAGCCGTACCGCAGCACACAACCAGCTCCTCTGTCACTGCTCAGCCAGCCCTTTCTTCTTCCTGAGATCGCCCCAGCCAAGAAAATTAACTGGTGATTGTGTGTGTGTGTGTGTGTGTGTGTGTGTTTTCCTTTTAAAGGATTTGGTTTCACATTCAGCCTTGTTGTCCTTCTTTTGCTGAGCTCCTACAGTGTTGTTGTTGCTGCGCCATCTGTGCTGTGGCTACTAGCTTCACCTTGATAGACGCATCGTAGTCACAGCTGACCCACGCCCGTAAAACAACACCTCAATGATACTAATCAAGAGTAACACAAAATGGAACAATGGCTGAACATGAGTTTAGAGTGTTTGCCTGTCTCTCCTGGCAGGTCATCCTAAAGGGATGGCAGCAGCCTTTCCTATGGGCCTACGCTAAGAAACATGATCATACACTAACAACTGGAATCTGTTTAAAGAGCAACTAAAAGAAACTGCTGTTTTAATAAACAGGTCAGTTATTAATTACAGCTCTGATTTGATTCTTCTCCTGTATCCTCTTATTTCTGAGCCTTCCCCCTCTCCTTATCGTCTTTCTTTGCTTGTCCTTCCTTCCCCTGTTTTTATTTTTTCCTTCTTTGTTTTGTCTCATGTCTCCTGATCTCCTCCTGACTCCCATCCCCTCCTCATTTACCTGTAACACAAACTCATGCATATTTCACAGATGAGAGCTTGTGATTGTGTGTGTGAGAAAATGTTAAGACGATTACATGACAGACATCACGACATCAGCAGCTGAGTTAAAGCAGCACTGTTGTTTCTTTCTTCTGGTTTATTTTTGTATTGATTTTGTGTTCAGATCTGGCCTTTCTCCCTCTCTGCTGCCTCCATGTCTGAGATGTACCTTTTTAGAAATGAATAACCTGTATATGGTGTTTTTAATATTTGATGAGGTTGGAATGTTAAATCGTTCCTCTGGGTACCTGTGATATTCCCCCTCCTCATTACATGTGTGTTCTGAAGCAGCAACTTGAATAATATGGCCTAAAATCCCAGAATGCCGTTCACCTCAGCACGCTAAAGTTTGACATGACACACAGACCTCCCCCACAGGCACACACACGCTTAAACCCAAGAGAACAATGTAGCTATAAAGGGGAGGAAAAGAAGAGAGGAAGAAATGGAAGTGAAGGAAGCAGAGGACGTGGGCTCAAAGGGAAGGAGGAGAACAAGCAGAGGATGAAGGAGTGGAGGAGAGGGACAGGGAAGGAAGAGTGGGATCAAAGGATGGAGGAAAAAAGGATCGGAAGGGGGAAAAGTGGAGAAGAAAGTCGTAGGGAGGAGACAGTTTTTCTGATGTGGATCTAGTTTCCTCACAACAGCTGAATTTCTAATTTCAGTCAGAATTAGTGAGCACTGGAAAATCTGAATGCATATACTGTAAAGTAGAAGTGAGAGAGAGACGGCAGATTTTCATTGTCATCATGGTCTAACAAGGCTCCAGAGGCGTCTGCTGAGAGACCTGATTTCAAGTAGGCTACACGACAGATGAAGGATTGTTCTCTCCTTCACTCACATCACAAACTCTGTCTGCTGATGAATGCATCACTCACTGAGCCGTCATTCAGATTCTCAGTCTTGGAAAACACAATCAACTAAATAAAATTAGAGATTTAGATTTTTGAGAGACTGATCTTGCCACTGCAGAATCATCCCTCCACCCACACACTCATCCATCCATTTTCCACAGATGCTGAATCACCTCCGTCTGCTTCTTTCAGTTCAGACGAGCAGCAGTTCTAGTCCGAGCTCCCTCCTCAGTCTCACCCTCATAACAGGGATTCACTCTCCACACTTTGGCTGCACATCCATGAATATTCTCATCGGAATCAGTGACAGCACACAATCTTCATGGAGCCCAACGCCCACTCAGAATATACTTGACTTCCTGCCAAATACTGACACAGTTCTCACTCCAGTTATAGGAAGACTAAATGGCCTGAGCGCTCAGCAGCCCTGCAGGGAGTAAAGAATGACATGATGAACAATGACCAGTCCTTTACAACCTGTATGGTGTGTACAGGTGATTGGGCAGTCGTGGCGACTTTCATTACTGCAGAAAAAGCCCAGTGCTGCACAGAAATCCAAATCTAAGCCTCCTCACTTTGTTTACTGCAGATTTTTCCCATGTGAGCTGCGCTGCTCTCTGAGCAGACACACAGGCAGCACGAGCAGGGTTTATGGATAAGTTGACATTTTATTATGCTTATCATAAGAAAAGACACACACTAATGTCTGCACACACACGTGCAATGCAACTTTTTTTCCTTCCTCTGTATATCAGAAGCTGCAAAAGTCATTTCAATGATTAGTATGACACAGAGACAAAAGGACACACACGTTACACACAGATGTACTGCTGCTTTGACGTCATTCTGCTTATCAGTGGTAAGGAAAGCTGCATTTTTATGTTAATGCATGCATAACACAAACATGTATTTGAATTCAGTAAGACAGAACAAATATATGCAGCGTCTGCCAGGCAGGGGTCGGAGTGTAAAGTGGAGACCCTGATTGTGCTGCATGAAATTAATAACCTGAGATTTTATTCGTGACCAAAAATGTGAGTTCTCAGCCATGAACAACCCGTGCACATGAAACACATGAAACACATGAATTCACATTAATGTCCATACACCTATAGATGCAGACATAATGTGCACAAACTCACTGAGGCAAACTCACTTCCTGCAGGATAAACATGCACAGAAATGCTGATGATCATACACACTCCCGCTGTACATTGCTAAACTAAAAGCAGAAGATGCCTTTGTACAACAGATGTCAAGTGCTCAGTGGAGGATAAACATGTTGCTGCTTTCAGTCCGTGGATGTAAAGTGTGAAATGAGGTTTAGAATAGGCTGAGTGATGCGAGGTGTTATGGTGTACGTGACACATGCAGCACAGTTAGTTTTGTTTAAACCTTGAAGAGGGACAGATCCTGTCATTTATTCTTTGTCTGAGCTGATGTGCTGGAAATGAATGATGGAAGTGTCAATAGAGGAGCTAATGTTGTATTACTATATTAATGTGTTGCTATCAAAAGAGGATGAAAACCTGGAATTAATTTATGAATGGATAATAAGAAAAAAGGTGGCTGTAAAAATGGCGAGTACAATAACAGATATTTGAATTGAATGTTTATATTCTTGATGTTCAGATGGAGGTGTGAACTGAATACACTTTTGTTTTTTGTAAAAGCTGACAGCAGCATTCTCCTCGTCAATGTGAACAAAATGTTACGTCCCTAAAGCCATGACTATCCATTCAGACCGTGTGGGTGTTGAGGGGAATAGAGAGCTATTTTGAGTAATGGTTAGAAATGGGTCTGTGTGAATAATAGCACAGTCGTGATGCATATTGTCAGGCAGCAGATTTGTCTGCTGAAAAGATTTTCTTAAACCATAAACAGGGCTTACCTTTTTTTTTCTTTTTTATATCCCATCATTCCTGCAGGGACATTTCATCCCTAAGATCCAGTTATATTCATCTGTTAAGCAGCTGATTATTGAGTTCCATTATGCTGATGATGTTTTTAACTTTAGGTTTACTCAGATATTTTCCTGGTGTGGCTGTTTACCAGTTGGACACAGAACAGCTTTATATCTGTGAAGGGCTGAATCAGTGGTAACTGGACTTGGTTGAGGATGTTTCCCCGATCATCCAAGAGATTTCTTCAGTTACTTTCTTTATGGACAGATGTGTGTATTTTAATATACAGTATTTTGCACATCTAGTACTTAATAATACTATAGGTGTGTATTTATATCATATGGAGATGTTGTAAACGTACTGTATGTGTGCTCACAGGACGGTTCTGAATTGTTAAACTCAGCTCCAAATGTGTCTCCTGGGACTCATTTGACAGTCTACATATTCCCTCAGGTCCAGTTATGTGTGTGTAACAGCAGATTTCTTAACAGTAGATAATGTGTGTCTGTGCTCATATGCAGACGTTCGTGGTTTTAGAGGCAGAAAATGAAGCGATGATGATGATGAAATTAAAATAAAATCCAGAGCAGAGTTACAGTATGTTGTCCATATCTGTCCCTTATCTCCCACACTCTGTCCCTGCTCTGTTGTTCTGCATCAACAAGCCTCACCAAATCCCTGAGCAACTCCACTTTTTAAAAATTTCATTTTTCCCATATGTGATGCTGGGGGATGAGAGTGCTGCACTGGTTGAAGATAAGGAAAAAATAAAGATTTTCAATGAGCCTGCCCTCTCGTCAGAACATGTGCACTCCTCTTTCTACACTGGCCTCTGAATCCCAGAGAAATAAAACCCCTCATGCAATCTTAAAGGACAGTGGCTGCGATGGGGAAAAGGGTTTCTCAACAACCCACTGTAACATGTCCTCTACTGTACTTACAAGGTTGTCTGAATCTCTGAGGCCCCACACTGAAACACAAACCCAAGCTCCTGAATTTCCCTCTCATGTTATCACCAGATTTCAGAATCACAGGACCAGAGCACTGTTGGCTTTGGCTATCTGCCCTAATTAAGCCTTTTTATATATGCAATTTACTAATATGAAATGGATTTAGCATTGCAGCCGTATAACACTGTCAGACTCATGATATTTGAGAAAAAAAGATCTAAACCAGTGCAACAGAATTTACTGAAAACTTTACTGAACTCTGATCTTTGACTCACATTATCTCACATATGAACCGTAGTAAAGTTGTGTTACAGTTTCTGCTGTTTAAATCAGTTGTTCTGACCCAGTTATAATTGCTACTGAGTTTATGTGTGAAAAATGGATCAGAACTTTCTCCTTGTCATGGTATGAATCAGTTTCAGAAAACTGTTGAGATTTATTCTGGTAATGATAAACCACAGCACCCAGCCCAGTAGAGTCACTGAAATGTTTTTAGATCATGGGACTATGTAAATATAGACTTGTCTCTGTCGTGGCGATGGGAGGAGACGTGTCGATGCTTCCCACTTGTCTACAACTCAGGTTGATAGAAGAGAGATTACTCGCCCCTTTAATTTCACACTGACAGCCTAAAATTAAAGGGGTGCATGATAATTAAGTCATGACAGCGATGTAATTATAAAGTTATAGAGATTTTCTGTGTGTGTGTGTGTGTTGCTTTGGTCATTATAAATTAATACACACATGGAAATAAATACAAAGAATAGAAGAAAGGAGTCTCTTTGCTTCTCACCCTGTCCTTCCATATTCTATATTCATTTTTTACCTCAAGAAGCTCTTCAAGAGCCCTGATGCAGCAAAATGCATCACAGCTGGAGTATTTTAAGTAACTGCTGCTGTATGTTACTGCGTCGTCCCAGCGCTGTCAGGCTGAATTCTGGTCCCTCTGTGCTTCTCTGAACCCTGCTGTGGTTTAAAGCCAGATCTGCGAGTCCCTAATGCAGAGGGGATGTTATAAAGAGTCTGTGATGAGTCTAAAAGCTCCTGCGAGGCGTCCTCCTCACTGAAGTCATCTCTGAATGTCCCTGTCCTGCCAAGCTCAATAATTCAGCTGCTCACTTGTACTGTTACAGACACGGAACAAGAAATATTTCTCTCATGAGCTTTTCTTTACTTTTCTGTCGTCGTTTCTCTTTCGTGATCGTACCAGGGTCAGCAAGGTGTGTTTCATCTTCGATGCTTTCCAGCTACATAGATAAATAAGTAAATAAATAAAGGTGGTTCCTCCGCTGTTAATGGACAAATGATAAAGTTAGGAGCATATCTAAATGCTGTCTCTTCAATAAGGTGCTGGGAAATGTGCCACATGTTGGTCATTATGGTTAGATAAGGTCTGACAGGTTGATTCAGTTCTCGACATGAGGCCTGAGGGGGCTGGTTTTGCAGTAATGGCCTGATCTCTGTACATTAGCTGCTTTATTACTCAGCTGTTTTCAAAGACATTAATCATGTATCACAAGCTTAAGTAAGGTGCAAGTTTCTGCCAAAAAAAAACACACACCTGCACGAACACAGGAGCAATGTGGTTTTGGTAAAAGGTGTTGTGAGTTAATTTTATTAGATACAAGTGAACAGCTGAGTTTAGACTGGCCCATTGAACTGAGCAGCTGTTAAATAAGGACTTTTAGTTTCACTCGATGTTGTGGATCACTCTGATGAGTGGGAGATGATTTCTACAGGGCTGGTCTAAACACTCAGGACCTGAATCTTTGGCACGGTTCAGCTGTGGTGTGAATCCAGAGCGGACCAACACAGGATTGTGTGATAGTAAATATATGTAGTGATATATGTATAAAACACTTCTCTGCCTCCTTCTTCAACACTAACCTCAGCTCACATTCACACAAACATGTTGTACTTTCATAGAACAGCTTCATATTTCCCAGAGTCATTGATATTCAGCACTTGCACACACTGTCACCTTCACTTTCCCTGCTAATGGATCACACTGTTGGGACTCAAATCCAAAGGTAAATGTATTCGAGTCGGGTTTTCAGGACAAGTCGAATGCAAATTCAAAATACTTTTTTTTGATGTGAAATAGCTGCTTTGTTATGCAAGAGACATCTGAAATCAAAATATCATTTAAATTTACCACTCATGTTTTTATCACAGCGATGGTTATGTGAGGAGAAAGCAGATACTCAGATAAACAGGCCGCCTGTATCATTCCTAATTTCTAAGATAAGGTCAAACAGTGAGCTGGGTGTGTTTATACCGTCTGATCAAACACAAGAGTAGTTTAGTGTGAAAAAAAATCCAGACTGATGAAGGACAGTGTGTTGGACGTGTTCACCCACACTACCACTGTGCACTCCATTCTGTTTTTTAATGGCACACAGCTCAATTCAAGACATTTTACAAAAGTCATCAGAGCGTGGTTAAAGTGACTAACTGTAAAACTTTAAACATTTCAGAGCTCCATCCACCAGTGTCGTGTTCTGGTGTGTAATGAGTATTGCAGCCTCACGGGGCAGCTAACCAGGCTGTAGATTTAGTGTTGCTGTTTCTCATCTTTCTCCCCAAGTAATCAAACTGTCTGGATGAGTGGAGATTGGTGGAGGTGGAGGCGAGACCCATCAGAAGCATCTGAGTGCTGTGAACTCCGCACACCCCGACGCCTCTTAATGGATTTAATAACAAGCAGGAAAACGGACAAACACTTTAGCCCGAGAGCAAGAGGAAAACACTGGCCCTGGGAAATTTTCCAGAAGGTCACTGCTTGATCACAACCTTGAAAAAAAGATTGCTGATGTTATTTTTCATCTTCTGAAAAGGAAATAACTGGTCATGACAAGGCTGAAAGGAGGAGGGAGGGAGAGTGAGAGAGAGGAGTTAGGAAGGCAGAGTGGAGGTTAGAATTACCAACACCAGCTCAAAGAGCTGTTTGATGTTCAGATGCTGTGATAAATTATTGATGTGGAGCCTGTTAAATAAGGCCAGAGCTCATTTGATTACAAATCTCATTAGGGCTTTACAAAATATGCTTTAATAACAAAATCCATCAACATAATCGCTATGTAAAGAGATTGAATGCTGTCATTACACAAAGAACACAGCTGTGATATTGTTACTGTAGGCTACAGATTTAGACTCACCATGGCTTCTCCTCATACTAACACTTAATGCATGAATGCATTTATTAAAGATTCTCATACAGAGGAACATCATGAGTTACTATTAGAAAAATACACCACTGGGCCCGATATTACTCTACCTGATATTAAAATTAATACCGCGTCTGATTTAGATCTCTCTTCTGAGTGAGGAAATACATTTTAACACTGTGTGTGAGTACGTGCAGAACACACTACAGAAGGAGATCAGGATGCCACCCAACCCAAGAATGCATGTAATGAACCCCCAGAGAGTCATGGTCATCTCTGCAGCACCATGCAGCTTTTTAGTCTCAGTCTTCCAGCACATGTTCTGTCAACAAGGAAGCTTATTTCAGTGCAGAAGAAAACTGATGTCGTGCAATATGCAAGAGAAATGGAAGTGCTCCTGACAGCTAGAGAAATCAGTTAAATAAATAAATCAATGAACAATGGTGTGATAGTTCCAGCTGCCACCTTGAAAAAGGCAACTCAAGTTCATTTCAAATGTTTCCCTTTTAAAAATACAGCTGCAGGTTGAATGCTTCCTCTGGTGCAGACAGAGCAAGATGTTCTCATCCTCTACTCGCGGCCTGTTAAATGCCAGGTAAGAGTGAGACCGGTCTGTTTGTCAGCAGACGTTACCTGTGCATTCCCATGCAGGTCACATTTTTAATTAAGAGGACGCTGCCATACCATACCACTTTCATCTTATTAAACCAAGATGAAGCAGATCGCGCTCCAGATTTAAGAACAAAGTAAATATGGTTGTTTCACAGCCACTGGCCCTTTGAGTGACCTTGGATTAGAACATGAGTTTCAGTAAATGCTGAATTTAAGGACATTATTCACACATTGAATCGAAACATGTAAAAGAACTGAAGTGAAAGAGAGGGAGGACCAAATATTTAAAAGTCAGATGTGTGTGCAGAAAGCCTGTGAGATGTGTAAATGCAGCCTGACAGTACAGGGACATTCAGGGATGACTTCAGCAGGGAGGACGCCTCGCAGGAACTTTTAGACTCATCACAGACTCTTTATAAGGACCCAGGGATCTGGCTTTGAACTCGAAGCAGGGTTCAGAGAAGCACAGAGGAACCAGATTTCAGCCTGACAGCGCTGGGACGACCCAGTAATGTACAGCAGCTTCAAACCGTCACGCTGTGAAGCACTTTGCTGCATCAGGAGAGAAACAGAAAGTTTACATGGTTCCCTCTGTCCTCTGCTGGCCCAGCTCAGGTCATGTTCTGACGGACTGTGTGGGTTTGCATGTTCTCCCTGTGCCTGCCTGGGTTCTCTCCAGCGTCCTCCCACAGTCCAGACACCTGCAGGTTAACTGCTGACTTCCTGCTTCCACCAGTTCTCCTGCAGTTTTGAAAAGAACATCACAACATCATGTAAAAGCAGATTAGGAAAATATACTGTGTTCTAGTGAAACCTTTCAGGCTCCATAGATCAGAGTTATCTTAGCTTTGAGGTCAGTGTTCTCAGGATATCTCAGCCTCTGCTGCATCGATCCCACTATTCTTTTTTAATGTGTCATCATTGGTAAAAATCTGCTCTTTAACATCAAGTTTGCTTCATCGATTTCTACAGTTTCTTTCTCTCGGTCTCTTCTGCCTCAGCCTTCTCTCCTGTAATGGGAAATGTAAAATGGCTTTTTGACACAAAAAAAATGTATTTTTCCTTTTTCACATCTGATCTTTATTTTTCTTTTCTCTCCCTCTCTGTCTGTTGGTTTCACCTCTTTTCCTTGTGTAAATGTAAATGTTCTTTTAACGTTTTTCTTTTTCTATCTCCATCTTTCATATTGTTTATGAAACATATTTTATGTTCTCTCTCTCTCTCTCTCTCCTCAGGTATGTAAATGCTTTTTTAATGTTTATTTCTCTCCCTCGTTCTTACAAATGGTGTTTTAATGTAAACACTGTCTCTCTCTCGTTGGCTCTCTACCTCTCTGCCTGCTTTACCATCTCTCTTTCTCTTCTCCCTCCCCCCTTTTCCTCCCCTTTTTTTTCTTTAATCACCTGCTCTCCAGTTTTTCTCTGTTCTCTACCTCTGCTCACCTCATCTCTTCTTCTCCTTGACTCTCATTTATCACTTTTCTCTCCACCCTGCTGTCTTTTCTGTTTCCCCTCCTTAGCTCTCCCTTCTTTGTTCTTCTCTTTTTACACTACACTCCCAGCATGCACTCTGTTTTAAAATCCATCTGATTTCCTCTTCTTCCTCGCTCCACTCCTTCCTTTCCTCCCCCCTTCCCTCACCTCCTCACTTTTTACAGTCATTGTGTTGTTGTTCTTCAGCTGTAACACATTACACTCTCACCTGTGTCCTCCTTTGCTCTCATCTATTTCTCCATCTTTCACTCTGCCTTTTTTCTACGTTCTTCATCTCATTTCTCCTGCCTGTCACTCTCTCTTTCAATCTTTCTGTCCTCTTCCCACTCTACATTTTCTCCACAGTTAATTGATTCTCACTAATCCAGCTCACTGTGAACCCTCCTACCTCATCCTCTCTCTTTCTCTTCCTCCCACACTTACCAGCTGGACTGTCTCTGTCAGTAGGTGGGATGGAGGGATGCTGAGAGTGAAAATACAGACAAAAGGGAGGAAGGTCTGACTGTAGATCTCCCTCCTGAACTTACAGCTTTCCTGTTTTCCTGTGTAGACTGACACATACATACTGCTGACACTGATGAGACCTAGAGAAGATGGACAGAGATAAAACAGTTACATATATTTTCAGTTTCAGAAAAAGTGTTAGTGAGGGTGAGACTGCAAAAGCAAGGGAGAGATTATTGTGCAAAGAGAGGAGCGAAAGAAACGGCGAGAGCGGACACTGGACTGATACGAGAATTAGTTCCAAATAATTAATTAAGCCATGAATGAGAGATGATTCTTGCTCTCTTATCTTTCTCTGTTAATGGTAATGAGGTTGATAGACCAATATATCAGGCCTGCATTGCCCTTTATCAGATTCGACCTCTCACAGTCTCAAATGAACAGTCTGGAACATCTGCAGGGCGATTTTTTTTTTTTTTTCCCCAACCCTGCAATCGCTAATTCTTGATCTAATCAAAGCAATCAACTAATTACGCAGCACATCTAGTTCTCTACAGGGTGAAAAAAAAGACACAAGAACACATGAAGTAAAAATGACAATGGGCCCATTAAAAATATCAAAAACAATATGAAGGAAATTTAAAGGCAAAACAAGAAGCAGCTTAAAGAGTTTTCAGTAATGAGTTGGAATATGACGCTGAAATGTTCAAAAGCCTCAAAGAACAAAGAGCAGAGTCTTTGTTTGAGGATCACATCCTTTCCTGTACAGAGAACAGTGATCAGTAATAGCTGGTTATTCATCACTTTCCAGTGCAGGAGTTTGTGTGTGTGTGAAACTGTGTGTGTGTGTGTGTGAGAGAGAGAGAGGATGTGTGCAGGTCAGTTTATATACGAGTGGGAGGCAGCAGTGATTTCCATGGGGACAAGGGACCTTCCAGGACCTGGATTTGAACTGGATTTGACTTACACTCACACACAACCACAATCTGCAATCATCCAGGGAGTGTCAAAGTGAGATGTCAGGTGGTCGTTTATCATGCCGACCAGTGTGTTGGCCACCCAACAACTAATCAGTAAACCAGTCAGTCAGTCGGTTGAAGCAGTAAAACAAACTCTCATAACACACACACACACAGGGTGTGTGTGTGTTATGAGGCTCGCTAAGGGAACAAAGCAGGAACATTCACAACCTGGCAGCCCAGGCTCTTCTCATTAACTGCTCACAGTTCATCATCTTTCAACCATTATTGATTTATATACATAAATAAATAGTGTTCATTTGTAAACCCTTCAATAATGGTACTTGTTCTTCTTTTCTACCAGATGTAGCTTTCAGAGTTTCAGTGGTACACACTAATCTCGTGGGCACATCATTTCCAGCTGGAGCAAAGCTGGCAAATAAATCTGTGATGAACCACAGTCACTGTGTTCACATTGTGATGAACCACAGTCACTGTGTTCACATTGTGTCAGTGACTTTGTCATGTATGGTGACTGCAGCCATACAGTCACATTCTGTCCGTCACTGAGGAGAGACCGTGGTGGGCAGGAGAGCTGCAGTGCAGATGGCTTTACTGGATCTTCCATCAGCTTCCTTAATGTTGTCTTCACTATCAGCAACTATACTGGAAACCTGCAGGAGAAAACACGACATCCCAGTCAGTGTGCTCGTCCTGATTAATGAAAGACGTTTCAACTCGTGTCTCACTCCGCTGACGACCAAGATAAAGAAAAAATGCCAAAAGCTGACGTAAAAAAGCCCAGTTGTTAGAACCTCCACGTGATATCTAGTAGCTGCCATAACTGTGACAGAATTACACACCAGCTACAACAAAGCTCCAGCACCTACACACAAACGGGCGCTTTTCTCTTCTGCCACCTTCAGGAAAAACTTCATATTTTCTATTACACCACATGCAAGGGTTACATAAATAGTTTCTGTATGCTGCTTGCTCTCTCCATAATGTGTGTGTGTGTGTGTGTGCTCATGCTGGGATGACAGGATGTAGGAGTTCTGGGAGCAGGAAGGAGAGAGGGAGGATATGTGTCGTATTGCCACGGACTCTGCCGAGTGTTAAAGAGATTAGTGATGATTAACAGGGAATTAGCACATATGACGACTGCATTTCACACAAAACATGTAAAATATGTTTGTCAGCTCACATGTTCAGTGTGTGACACACAAGCATATGTGTGTGTTTGTGTGTAGCAGCAGGTAATGGGAAGCTAAAGCTGCCATTAATTATTCAACCTCAGGAAAAAAGAAGAAAACAAGGACACGAGCCAAGGCCAAATCCTCCTTCTCCTCCTCCGCTCTCTGCATCCATCTCTCTTTTCCCTGTTTTTCCTTTCTCCTCACTCAGTCTCATCTTCCCTTCCTCCACACGTACTGTATCACCGCTGCCACTCCTGCTTTCTCCTTGGTTCTTTACATTTCATCATTTTTCTTCCTCATCTCTCTCTCTCTCTCTCTCTCTTATCCTCATCTGCCCATTTCTTTTTGTCATGTTCATTTCAACTGTCCTCCTCCATTACTTCGTCTTCTTCCCACTTAATTTCTCTTTACTCATTTTCTCGTCTCAGTCATTCACTCTCCTCTTTTTTAACTCCACTTTCTCCCTTCTTCCATCGTCCTTCAGTTCACCACTCCCCATCTCTCCTTTGCTCTTTCCCTCCTTCCCCATTTCCTCCTTCTTCTGTCCCATTCTTCCTTTCTCCCTCATATTACCCATTTTTCATCATATTTTCCATCTTCATCAACTCTTTTTTAATGTTCTTATTTCTCCCTCATTTTCTTACCTCTCGTTTTATTTTCCTCCATCCCTTCCTCTCTCCTCTCCCTGCTTCATTCATTATGCCTGTAAACAACCAGAACTTTCATTATATTTGTCTCATCATCTTCCATGGTTGTGGAAGCAGCAGAATACCAATGAGCCTCCAGCAGAAGTTACAGTAATCCCAAGCATCAGCCGCCGGTCTGCAGAGGCTGCCTCTCCTGGAGCTCCATGAGCACCAGCAGAGGACTCCTGCAGATCGGATAATAATAAAATGTCACTGCGGTCTGTCCAGGGAAAATAATGGGCTGGCTCTCTGATTTTCTCCTACAAGGCCGACACCAGTGTAACATATGAATAAGAGTCAGACAGCAAACAGAAACACAACAAATGTTTTCTTTTTAAATGAAGCATTGCAGGAGACAGTTAAAGCTTCCTCCATTGCACATTACATGATTTCCTTTAATTACATTTACACCTGCCATCAGCATATTTTGCCAGGACCACAGCAATCAGTACAACTTACATTTGCCATTCATTTCCAGTTTATCAGAAGGTTTGATGTTCATAAAATCATCAGGAGCTTATATTTAAAAGCAGTTTCTTATAACTTCTAATCTTACCTCGCAGTCATCCCATGAAGACTTCATCTTCAGTATAAAGTAACCTAGTTTACTGTCATCTGAGCTCCCATGTGATATTTATCGGCCGAGACACATTGTTGTTGCACATAATTCCCCTCTCTCTCCTGAAACAGAGAAATAAAACCAG
Source organism: Lates calcarifer (assembly GCF_001640805.2). NCBI lineage: Eukaryota > Metazoa > Chordata > Actinopteri > Centropomidae > Lates > Lates calcarifer. The sequence goes on from NC_066853.1 coordinate 2,026,947, forward strand.
TCCATGAAAGTTAACTGTTTGATTTTACACTTTCATGTTTCTTTGACAGAAGGTTTAAAACGTCCTATCAGCATTATTCCTGTATCTTCTCCATCTGTTCACATACAGAGAGATACAGATACAGACAGAGATCTCTTTTTGAAAAGAAGGAAGGTGCATAAGCTTTGGATTCTTCTTAGTTCTAATGATGGGGGGTGTGTGTTAGAGGGACACACACCGGCTGCTGAGGCTGACGACCTGAGTGTCCAGGTTTGAAGTGGTATTTAAATCAATGACTTAAAGCTGTTATCTTTTATTTGTTTTACAAGTAAAGTTAACTCAGCTCAGCTCAACTCTGTGTTCACTTCAACAGCTACAGATTTTACAGTGTTTCTCTAGGAAGCGAATCTTAATTGGAAGTTTCTCCGACTGTCTTTTCGTTTGGTTAATTTAGTCCTTTATTTGGTTTCTTCTGGTCCAGCAGACATGCTGCTGCACACTGAGTCCAGCGTCTGTCTAAGCCTGCGAATCACATTCCTGTTGAAGAGCATGATTTACTTCCAGTACCAACATTAAATGACAATATTTGAGGCAGTTTCTGCTTTATACTCTCTATCTGTATTTGATGTTTGTGTCCCATCACAGTCCAACAGGTAACATTTGCTTTTGTGTTGAGCTGTGACCACAGTGTTTCCTGACATTAACCTCGTCTTAGTTGCCTTTATGTTAGCATACGTCAACTATAGTTTATTTGCCAAATCCATAATCTCATCCATATCATAGTTGCCATACACAGATATGTGTTCTGTCTGGTGAGAGGTTTGTGTGTGTTTCACACATGCACATTTGATTTTAGCACACGTGCGCTCTGGTCATAAATTCAGAGCGATGCTCGCAGACACAAGCAGCTGATAAAATTTAAATCATGCTGGTCCCATTTTTCTCTGATGTACTGCTGGAATAAAAATATAGTCATTAAAAAACCCACTGAAATAAACACCTGTGGAACTTACTCTAAAGGTGCTAATCCCCACTGATCTGTGTGAGCTCTCCAGTCTGTTGTGAGGATGATTTCCACTGGCTTAAATACACTGAGAAGACTGCAAACTAACTTTTACTATTCTGTCGGCTAATGCTCTAATACTAATGTTGTCTTTCTGTGACATGTTTATCTGTCTCTGTTTTTTACCCAAAGAAAAATGCAACAGTAGTTTTCTGGAATTTAAAAACAGCATCTCTACATGTTCCATCCTTCTTTCAGTCTCTTTTATTAAACAATCTCTTTCTTCAGTGCTTCATCTCTCTCTCAGTGCAGAATGAAGATGAGTTCCTGTGTAATAAATGTGTCAGTCAGCAGTATTTGGTCCATTAAAGAACTTATGAAGCCTGCAGACTCTCCTCTATTTCTGATCCTTCTCCTTTTTCTTCTTCATTCGTTTGTCTTTCATTTCTTCCCCTTCCTGTTAAAAAAGTGATCTCTTGTTTCTCCTGTTGCCATTATCTGCTACTGTGCTTCCTTCCTTTCTCCTCCTCTCTCGCCTCTCAAAGCACAAATTTCTCACTGTCTCAGCAGGGAAGATCTTAATAAGGTCAATTCCGAAAACCCTCACAGCTCAAAGGAGGAAACAGGATATAAGTCTGTCTCTTCTTCACAAAAACTCAGAGCCTAGTCTTTCCTTCGCAGCATTCATGGTGTCGCACATGATTGTATGAAAAAAAGGCAGAATTAGTTATGTGTAGGACGCAAAAAGAGAGCTGGAGAATGTGGTTCAAACAGCTCAGCAGGCTCATCACTACTGTTGATACTAAAACACTGATTAGTGCAGCTTCAGTCCTTCAGCACAAACTGAACCTGAAGGCAATATTTTAATATCAAACTCTCTTTATTATTCTCTCAGTGACCACCCAGCCCAGACAAGAGGCTAGGAATGAATAAATGAGAGGATTTCCCAGGGTAGGTCTCTGCGATTCAAGATCATGACCATCTGGACAAGATAACCCACACACAGGTTCTGATTCTCTTTTGCAAGTCTGCAATATTTTCAAGACCTGGTCCTCTCCGGTTCAGTAATACAGCACATGGCTGTGTCCTGATTAAAGTCAAGCGTTCCCCATCGACCAGTCTGCTGCTACACTGATACACTGATGGACTTTGTTGAATGTTTTTGGAGTTTGAATACACACCATGAAACAAAGGAAGAGACAGTTTAGGTCAAACTAACAGGTACGCCTTTTAAAACAGGTGCAGACACTCACATAGAGACAAACAGAAAAAAACGTTTAGAGCGACAAGCATAAATAACAGAATGACAAAATCAATTTCTCATTACACGGGAGACAGCGTAGTCACAAACACACACACATATACACTGGTCAGAGCTGAAATAACACAATGCTAAGCTTCCCAAAAACTCCTGATGTGGCTGTGTGCACGCTGCAGGCTTTACTCAAATCCCTGGATAAACCTCTGGTCTCGCTGGGAATTTGAAATTAATAAGCTTTATTACTGAGGTGGTAAATAGAATACAGCTTTAATGCTAATATCATCGAGATTAAGCAACTATTCAATAAAGCAGCGATTCACAACCAATTCAACGTCCGAGGAAAGAGAGGAGAGGAAGTGAAGGATGAACAACAGGAGGACTCAGTGACATCTTTGTTGCTTGTACTGTTTAAAAGACGTGTAAAAGTATCTTTCTTGTAATGAAAGATGGAATTCACCGCTCCTACCTTCATGGTACGAAATCCTGTGTGTGCAGGAGGAAAGACATGTAAGCACAGTGTGTATGTACAGTACATACCAGGCTAGACAGTAAATATGCATTAGTAAAGATCCCAGTGGCCTCTGAACGTTTTCCCCACAGTATTTAATTCATTTCTACAAGGTCATGTACAGGACATTTAAAACACTGTTTTCACTGTTTCAGCTCATTTCCATGATCATGTTGATCAGGACAGGAAAATATAATATACACTGCAGATTAGCAGCACTGGAGATTAAAGCCAAAACCCTTCTGAGGCATGTATGACCTTCAAGAAACAAAGGTGTTTAAAAAGGTTAGAAGTAAATATGATTTCAATCATTTTTCTTTATGCAGGGTTAATTGACTGAACACTCAATCACCTTAATTCACATTCACAAAGCTGCTACCAGTCCTAATTTTTATTTTGCCTTACTGCAGGTCACCTTGACAGTAAAGGGGACATAGATGGACGAGCGTTGGTGCAGTGGTGTGGTTGCAAAGAGAAGGGTTTTTCATTGTGTAGGTTACACAGAAATGTTTCAGTAGTTCTGCAGTGATTACACTTTAACATGTCGTTACGACCAACCTCACACTGAAATAAAGTTATTTTTATCTGGAGATCATCAAACCCACCAAAAGTTTTTTCAGTCACAGGCAAATTCATCTGACAGGGTTCCTGCAATCTGGACCGTAGCTTTTTAATGAAGCAGAGGATGTAATCTTCTCTGCTCCCAGAGGAGTTCAGGTCAGTTTAAAATTCTAAACTATGCAGAGTCTGGACACTGAGCGTACACAGCTGAAGCACCCTTTTCAGCCAGCACACACATCTGAGAGTACTAGAACATGCAAATATAATTCAGAATAAATGAATGAAGAATGGACATGGCAGGGCACCACAGGCAGACACAACAGTCCAATGAGAACTTCAGGATTTGCTTGAACCCATGAGGATTGAAATAATATTGAAGGATGAGTGAGACTAATTTGATTTCACCTTGTTCTCTCCTCCTGCATGGCTGGAGCTGATATACTGGCTGGATAAGTGAGCACCAGGGTTTTTTATCTGCATGCCAAATCATGAAGGAACAGAGTCCATCTTCAGCTTCAAGAGTCCCACGTTTTTGGTCAACACACATCTGTCACGTAACAGTGTATCATATCATCTGCTACTGGTCTGCTTGTATGGACTGTCAGTATAACATTTATGGACATTTTGCCCTCCTGTTTGGAAGAGGGTCTGCTGGGAAGAGGGAGGCTGCTCCACAGAGAGCAGGGCTGCAGAGTGAAGGAGGCTCGTGCAGCTAACGACCCTCTAATCAGCACCTGCAGCACAAGAAAATGCTGAGACTGAGATTAAACACATCAGCTCCCATGTCTGTATAGACCTGCAGGGACATACTGTATCTTCAGAGAGCCGTGATTCATGGTGCTCACTGCTGCAGCATTTCATCACTGCACCTCACCTGTAAATTAACAGGCACTTTAACACCTTTACATGCATCACCTTGTGTTTAATAGGATTGTTTCCAAGAATGTTTTCAAAAAAAGAAGTATGAAGGGGAGAAGTTATGTGTCGTGTTAGGAACTGCATTAGGAAACATTCAGCCGCTGCTGTTGAATGTTGCCTCTGAGATCAAGAAAGCTCAAATCTCTTCCAGGAGCTCCCCTGTAATTTCACACTCTGTATGCACGCAGACAAAAAGCTGAAATTAGCCAATTTGTCAAGAATTGCCAACAATGAAAGTGGGAATTAGATGTAAATGTGCCTGAATGTTACTGCACAGGGCACAGAGAGAATAGGACATTAGACCACAGGGAGTTAAAAAGACTGTACACCACAGGGAGTGGGAAGTTAGCGCCCGACCACACAGGGAGTGACTTATGATGCTCTTAAACTACTGGAGGAATGGCAGAAAGCTGTTCTCTAAAGGGCTCTTTGTTGAAAGAGGTTAAGGTCTGACACACCAGGATCTGGTTGGTATTCAGGAGGTGAATGATTACTGCTGTACTCTGCAGGGGATAAGAGTGCACAGTGGAGAGATTAGCCTTTAGTGAAGAGGCCCAGAGCGCTTTTTGATAAGTTTCTCTCCTCTGGTTTTTACATTTTTCTAGCTCCCCTGGGGCAAATAAAGGAAACTGTCTGGTCTTCTAGGCTAACTGTGCAGCTACTGTTCTCTAATTTCTTTACAGGAAGTTCTTCATTTCAAGTGTCGCTTCTGATAGGCTGCCTAACGTCAAGTGACAAACTCAGTGCTCATGTAACATCAGATCCTAAATAATACAGCATCCTCTAATAGCAAAAGTGGAGTGAGTATAGCTTTTTTGTCTTCATTAACACAGGAAGTAAAGATGGCAACAAACTCAGTAAATGCTCTGACTGTGGAAAAGCCTGTATATGAGAGAGGAAAGTGAGTTCTGTTTGTGCTTTAATGATAATGTCTTAGTTCCAGTCTCTGCAGACGCCTCTCTGTGGTCAGCGTGGGGAAACTAACAATCCTTTCCATCAAGCTGACCAGTAGTTTTAATTTATCTCCACTGTGCACAGAACTATATGTACCACCTCCTTTTAGCTTAATGGCAACCATTAAGGGCCTCTTTGACTGTGAAATCTTAGACCACAGGACCTCTCAGCACAATAATCCACTCACTTCAATACACTACATTCAGACATTTTAGCACCTGAAACCCATTTAAGACCACAGTGTTATTTTTTCACTCCAGTCTTGGTCTAAACCACATGTTCCTCATTTTTCCTCCGCTGCTCATTCATGTGTTCAAAAGCCATTTAAACCCACATGGTTCCTTCTTTTCATTCATATACAGTATTAATATCAGCTATTAAACTGAGTCAGACATCAGGTGGCCTGAGTGAGCCAGTCTAGCCACGCTGATAATTCCTCTAAAGCATTCACAGCTAAGATTATTGGTTTTTATGTTTCACCCTGTGTTAAGTAACGAGCTAATTAGCAGTTTTTCTTGCACTCTCCTGTTGTTTATAATTGATGTTCACTACCTTAAGGAAAGTCAGTAAACACATATTGACGGCTGCTGAATCAAAGCCGTAAAACTCCGGACAACTTGTATTTATTGATGTCACTTAGCTACAAAACACTTCTCATATGTTTCATCAAACTAATTTTAACCCCTGTTTGTAAAATAATAGTGGCCCTTAATGCAGAACAGATACTACTCCACAGTAAGATGAGGGGAGGCTGCAGAGCACTAATGAGTTTAATATATTCTGAATTAATAGGAATGGAATTAATAAAGGGGGAAAATCCAGAATTTAAGAGTGTCTGGAAAAGCTTTCTCTGTCCCTTTCAAATCATTTATTATTCCTTATTGATAGTTTCACTGAGAGAGCCCAGTGCAGTGCAACTTAAGAACAACACCACAAGTAAACTGTGACTGTGCTGAAATCATTTTGCATGTTTTGCAGCAGGAGAATATCAAACCCAAAAGCTTGTCTTTCTCTTTTTCTTGCCAGGGTAAGAAACACAACACTTGTTTTATAGATTTGCAGCACATTTTAAATTCAGTCCACATGTTTTCAAATGAATGAATCTGTATTTGTCATTTGTTTCTGTTGCGCTGCAAACTGTTCACCTGTCCTGGTCATCATAGTTAATTGGCTTCTTGAGCAATTCCCTTTGTGACACAAAGTACCAAAAGGGCTGATGAACCAAAGGCATTAAAGAACATTGTGGAGAATCCCTGCAGCTGCAATCTAATCTATTTATAAAAGGCTGCTTTACTTTTTAAAGTTTGGAAGGACAGTGTTACAGCAGAGCAATGAAGAAAGTCCCTTAAGACTCTCATGTCATGCACAATAAGAAAAAGGGCTCTGTTTCAATAAGTCAACATTAAACAGCACACAGCACGTCATGAGGCATCTTGGGAGCTGAATCTGAGGGATCAGTGGCCTGATGTTTGCCTTTGTGTCTCGAATCTGGCCAAGAATGACCCATGTAATGCATTAAGCTTTGCCCCACAGTCTGTGTCAGTGCCGAGTTGAACATGTCTGCTGGTTAGTGAACTAATGGGGAAACCGTGTCTGTGTCGGCCCACTGCTGCTGCTGTGTTGGAGCAGCTCTGAGGTGCTTGTGGACCACAGCACTCAGTCTCTTACCTGACTCATACAACATGAGCATTTTGTCTCTGTATTTCCATCTCTTTTTATATCTGCCTCTGAAGGCCAACACACACACGACTGCATTTAAAATTGAAATGTGTCATTTAAGGCCTGTAACACACACCACACAGAGAGAAGTAGTTCATGCACAATGGCTGTGATTTGCCTTTTCAGGGACAGAGCGTGAGAACATTGCTGCTTTTCTGGTGTGTATTGATGCTTGGCAACAGGACGGGGCTGTGCTTACTTATCAACCTGTGGTGTGTGTGAACTTACACAGAAAACAAGACGCAAGAAGACGTGTTTTCATGCATGTCCTCCTCCTGTGTTGTTAAAGAGATTAAACACCAGGATGGAGAGCAGTGCTCTGCTTCCCTCTGGTTGAATGTTTAAAGACTGCTCACCTCTGACTGATGCTACATCTGTACATGTCCCAGTGGCTCTATTTGTTTTTCTTGTTTTTGTTGGTGTGTGTGTGTGTGTGTGGAACTTTCTGAGATGGTTTTAGTTATCTTCTCCAGCGTCTTGTTGTTGTGAGCTGCTGCATTAAAGTGCATGAAATTCAAACTCATTCTGTACCACTCTTCATCTCTCTCTGTCTCTGTCTCTGTCTCCACGTGTCCTCCCCTGGCAGCCGTTTGATGTCATGACCCAACATCCAATTATCTGTAAGGATAGAGATGTCAGAGAACCTGTGACGCCCACGCACACACACACACACACACACACCAGGTGGGAGATATGACAGGATAATTGGGGAAGGTGTAAGAGAGGAAATACTGCAGGGATGAGAAATGAAATGAAGACAGAGGGAGATATACAGGTCAGAGTGGGAGGTTTAAGGAGAGGGGAAGAGGAACCTACAGAGCAGCACATCTCTGGATTATCAGATTAACAACTGGTCAGTCAGACGACTACCTGTGAACGGACAAACACACATGCACTCAGTCTGTAAGAAGCACACACTCCTTACAGACTTAACAACCACTGAAACCTTTCAAGAACACAAATTCCTTTGTGTTAACGTTCAAAGGTAAAACTGTTCTTGGCTTATTTGTACTGAAAAAAGGGGAAGACACAAAAAGAAGCAATGTATTTAGATCAGATGAGCTCCACAGAGAGAGCTCACATTATTACAGATTTGGTTATTTATGTGTTTTTCTCAGTGGTTAACAGTTTATTGTCATTTAGTTCACATGGTGAAATGTTCAGTGTTACAGCTTCTGTTTGTAAAAGCTGCATCTCTGACTTTAAATGCAGGAGAACCAGCTTTGCTAAAAAAAAAAAAAAAAAATGTGGGTACATCACTAATGGGTTATATTTCCATTAGAAGGGGCTATTAGTACGACATGGTTAAAATGAAAAAGATCAAACTGCAGAGCTCAGACGCTCCGCTGCTGATTTTATCCACAGAGATGATGAAAAAGTTGTGGATTAAATGAAATAAACAAAAACCCTTCGCTGTCAGTCATTTCTGAACTTCTCTTTCATCAGCACAGTCTCATGGCTCCTCCTCTCTCCTCCTCTCTCTGTTTAATTTCCTCTTCTCTTTCTTTCTCTTCTTCTCGTATTACACCTCTCTCTGACCTCCATTCCTCCTTCACCTCTTTTCATTCCTCTCCTCTCTCAGCCACTCATTTCCTTTCCTCTCGTCCTCCCGTCCTCTTACATCACGCTCTCTCTCCCCTCTCGTTTTTTTTTTAACATTTCAATCCCCAAAAGTCCCTCTTCAACTCCTCTCCCTTCATTTCCTCATCTCTCCTCCTTTTTCATCACCCTCCTCTCCTTGCCTTTTTTATTTACAGCACTCTCTCATCTCATCCTCCCAGTCACGTTTCTTTATTCCTCCCTTCCTCTCTCTCTTCTTTGACATTACCATCCTCCCTCACCCCCTCTTTCTTCTCTTCCTCAGTCTCAGGCCTCCCCTCTTTATATATCTCTCCTTCCTTTTTGTGCTTTCTTCAGTATCACTATATTTGCTCCCTCGCTCTGTGTCTGTCTGCTCTCTCTCTCTCTCAGCCCTTCTTTCCTTTTCCATCTCATCTTTCTCTCTGCTCTCAGTGTGTTTGGCAAAATGAAGTAAAAAGGCAGCGTATTATGTTTACATGAATGTTTTTTACGTATTCACTCTGGCAGGGATGAAAACGTCAAGGTGTTTTTTGGCCTGAGGAAATCCCCAAAAGGCTGCAGGCGGTCCCTGCACAGGCTTCTATTGAAAAACAGACAGAGCTGTGGTGAGTGGTTGTACATGGGCTCTGGAGTAGTTAATGAACAGACACAGCACAGCACAGATCACAAACTGTGGCAGTATCACAGTTTATAAATGTCGCTGTACTCGCTCACATTGCAAGTGTAGCTTTTGTTTTCATTAGTGACAAAAAGTTTTCCTTCTCCCTTTTAATATCACAGCCCTCTTCCAGCTGTCTATCTCTCTCTCTCCCCCCAGGGCCTTCCCACGGTCCTCACTCTCTCTTTCTTCTCTCCTCTTCTTTTCTTTTTCTTTGCAGCTCTCTCTCTCTCTCTCTCTCCCTGGGGTCTACTGTTGCAGTGATAACCGGTGTCTATCGGCGCTGTGTTACAGTGTCTGGGTGCTGTAGATAGCTTATCTGAGGAAGGCTTACACCCCCAGGAGCACAGACACCAACTGCACTGTACATGCACACACACTCACACTCTAAACAAACACACAGGTTTGAGCACATGTGCGTACACGTGGCCCATGCACAGTGCCAAGACCTTACACACAATGACGCACACATACATGCACTGCAGAGAGAAAAGCATTCCCTCACTGCTGCGTAATCATCTTCATTCACACTGCTGTACATCTGAAAAAATTCTCTGGATCCGACCGCAGGGCCAAACAGTGCGAGCCAGGGTTTAATCGCCGCGGCCTCGACCCTCAGGTCCTCGCACTTCATACAGAAAAATGTGCAGGATGTGTGTGAATTTAAGTGCTGCTCTTGAAATGGCAAGACCACTGAACAGAGGTGAAGAGATGCTTGAGTAATTACCCATCTTACAATGAAATGAAAATGCTGAAGCTACAATTGTAGGAGTCAAACTCTCCTGTATGTCGCTCTGAAAGAGATGTGCACAATGTCCAGTTCCTTTAAATGCTCTGACAGTCCAGTCAGGACCTACATTTACGATTGATGATTGACGGCTGTTGGTAAGATTTTTCCTCAAATGCAGGAGATGTTTATTGTGATTGCAGATGTTTAGAATTTATGCCACAGAGTCTTATTTCCTCTTTCTTTATCCAATAAAAGCACAATCAAACCCTGTCAGTCACTTTCTCATGACCAGCCGATGGTTTATTGACCCAGAGGACAAGACTATAAAAAAGTAATAAAAACCTGACTGACAGCACGCTGACCACGTCCTCCAGTATTGGCTCAGAGAAGCACAACATGTAGCCAGTTTCAGTAAACAAAGAGCAGACCTCCAGTCTTCATATAATCTCAGGTTAGACTGCTTTAGAGCAACTGTTGCAGTAACATTAGTTGCAGGAGTTGACGAGAACATTCTAATAAATCAGGAGGAATTACTGACTTTAATGTGCCACAAACACCAATATGAGATTTCATGGAGTAAAATAAACCTGTGTAGTTAATAGGAAAATTATAAAAGGAAAAGAATCTGTTTTTCAGCTCCACTTCTGGTTGGTATAGTCCACCGTTGGTAAGGTGTGTGCATGTGTGCACTCACTTTGTTCCACATGTTGAGTGTGTTTTTTCTTTTTTTTCCAGGTTGTTTGATCCATTATAGATCAGAGACAGAACAGTGACCAGACTGAAGAATTTAATCAAATAAAATAAAACAGAATAGCACTGCAGAGAGATGGGAGGATCAAGGCAGAGATGGGGAGGACAGGTGAAAGACGGAACAGGCTACTATTTCATTTTTTCACACTTTTCAAACACTTTGAGCAGCATGTGGAATGGCTCATGGCCTGACGAAAGCCTGAACTAAAAGACGCCGTCGTCTTGAAAATTACAGCGACTGGAACAAAGGCTGACGCAGGTTTGATTGGGAGAGAAATAATAAGAAAGGCTGTTTCCACTGGCTATTTCAAGCATCAGTTCCAGATAAAACACACAGGAATTTAATCGGTTTTCTTCACGCAGAGCCACATACCTGCAGCTCTGCTGCTCAAGTCTGATTGTGATCTGTTCACCTTGTACCTGCTGGTGTGCAGAGAGAATTTCACCAGAAAATCAGTGACATTACCAGAGGGGAAAAGACCCTGTAAATAGCTCCCACTTGGGAGGAGTAAAGATCCTGCATCTTGGATCGATGGAAGCATTTACACCTTTTTAACATCTAGTTAGAATGCATCTCAGACCAGCTCCTGATTATTAATGATCAGGTTTCAATCTGTCTCGAGTGCCTCTTGGATCCATTTACAAATCTACCTGATAGCTAAGTGATCCACCCAAGAGGTATCAAGAGGCTAAGTGTAAATGGGGTATTATAGTAGTAACTAACTTCAAAGACTCTCATTACTGCAATAATTAAAGGAGATTTATAGTACTGCTTTTGGAAACACGAGACTTACCGAGCAGCTTTCAGCTCTGCAGCTGTGTTTTAATCAGAAGGATTTTCTGCTTCAGTTTCCTTTGAAAATCTTTTCTCTCATTTGTTTGAAAAGATGGTCAACTCCTCCAGAGAGCGTCCCCGAAATGGAGAGAGTTAATTTAGTCACTTTCATCACATCATCTTACTCCCAGTTGAGCACCACTCAGGACAGTTTGACAGCAGCTGCTACAAGAGCACTTGTCAATCACCTGTTGAACCGTCTACTTTAAACGAAGTATACAGTCATTGACGTGGTGACGCTCACAGTCACACCTCCTCTACTGTGACAGGACCGATCACAGGAAACACGACGACGACAGATTGATGTTTATGTTGTTTCACACTGGAGGAAAAATGACGTTCAGTCTTCAGAAAGTCATCCACTCTGTATATGACAGTCGCATGTATAAATACAGACAGTCCTTCTGTGAAGGTGTTGTGTCACGTCAACCCCCAGGTTACAAAACGTCTCCTGGTTTCTAGAAACCACTGGTGATCTGATTTTATCCGCTTCCTGTCGAAGAAAACCACAGGATGATAGATGAAGAAAATCAGTGTGTTTAACATTTATGGTCAGTCTTTGATTTTATGACAGTGATTTAAACTGAGAGAAACCTCACACACTCTGGTTCGCCCCTGTCAAAGTTAATGATTCATTATTATTTCAGCCCACAAACCACATGCTATCACAACCACGTGATACACACTGCAGTGTTACAAGTGTTTGCTTCACTAGTCTTTTCTACGTTCAGTGTGGAGTTTACATGTTGCCTGTGAGGGTCCACAGACGAAGACGTGCAGGTCGAAGATATGTTGTTTTCCCAGTGAATCTGGCATGGACAGTCCAATGAGGCAACATCAGACGACAAGATTCAAAATGTAATAAACTAGAATCTAGGATTATCTTTTCTTTTCACTGAGTTCACTCTGTCCAGAAAGATGGAATATATTTCATCAAATTTCAGTCATATCAGCCTCCTGGCTTTGCTGTGGAGAGATGTTATTTTTGAGGTGAATTTCACTTCAGCGACTACAGATGTAAATATTTTAACTTATTCACCTCTTCCTTAGAAACTGGTGTTTAGAACAGATTTGTCATATTCCATAAATCATCCTACGACCTGTTTTAGTCTGTGCTAACTCCATTCACGCTGACATGGAACCATCCAGACGGCCATGTGCTTATCAGCCCTGTCTGACAAACAGCTGACTGTCGCTCTTTTCTCTGTTTTTGTGTAGCTCCAGACTTAGAATAACTGTATAATCGCCACTCATTCATCAAACTCTCGGCCCCGCTTAAGAACAGAAGGGCGACAGAACGTTTCTGCCTTGTAAGGACATTGATTGTCACTCAGTGTTACAGAGCTGCAGCTGATATTCACAATGTGCTGGAGAAATGAGTTGAATGACGGCGACGCCTGCGGTGTAATAGGAGACATTAGAGGCTTTTCAGACATAATTGGGTTTCTGGGGTTCGGCTGAATGGGCTCGCTGAAAAAAAAAATCTGTCACTGCTGAATTCTCCCTCATAAATCACTGCAATCACAATCTATATTTCTTGTCTTTCTCTTCCTCTCCTTCTTTTTATTGCTCCTCAGGCTTTACTCTCTTTTCTTCTCCACCTGTCTCTCACCTTGTCTCTGTCTTTTTATCCCACCTTCATCTCCGCTTCTTTCCTCTTTGAATATTTCCCTTTTCCCTCCCTTGTCCTCTAACACCTCCTCTCACTCTCTCTCTATTTATACACTCAGTTGCCTCAGTTTATTAGGCACACCTGCTAATCCAGCAGCTGTTTCTATTATTTTGTCCCCTCCATCAGAAGGTAGACTAAATACTTCAGAAACACCCGTCGCTCACTCACACAAACATTTTTTTCTCTGCTGAGGTCATGGATGGTCGTCTGAGTCTCGATAACATCACCATCAATCTATCGTTACATGTTGTGTGTGTGTGTGTGTGTGTGTGTGTGTTGTCACTCAGCAGCTTTGACCTCTGATGTCCTGATAATTTTGTTCATTCAGGCTCTAAAAACTCATCAGGTGATGAGAGACGTCAGAGTGAGATTAGTTCTAATGTGTGAGATAAAAGCTTGTATTCAAGTCTTGGACAGGACAAACTAATAAAAGGCAGGGATGGAAAACCTTCGCTCTGACGGCTCACACAGTTTCCATCCATTAGTTAATCAGAATCTTCACCTCTGCTCTTCTACTTCATGTCTTTACTGCATGTGAAGTTGCCTTAAATGACACTTTTCTGTGTGTGTTTCAAAGTCAGTCACTCAAAAACACATCAGCTGAAGAGCATGAAGTGCCTCTGATCGATGCCAGCATTATTATTTATCTGTTTATTTAATCATTCATTTCAAACTCAAGGTTAGTTTTGGTTTCTATAAATTAACCTCAAACCTTCCTGCTTCAAATTAAAAGCATACCAGTTACAAAAGAAATCATGCCCTTTAAGCTGCTGCAAGGTTTTTAATGTGAAACACCAGAGCATGAAAATTCATTCACAGTAGCTTAACACAGAGGGAAAAACCCTGGAAGAGACTGGAGATAATTAGTGAGTAAACACAGTGTTTGTGTTGGAGGAGATGAGGTGAGAGTGATGTGGTGTATGACACAGAGCTGTTATTTTCCTGATGGAATAATCAGACACCAGGTCAGTTTTGCATCAACAGCAAACAGTATTGACAGGAAATGAAAACATGACCAGATTAGAAAAACACATGAAGATAAATCTTGTAAAAATATATTAGAAAACGTCAATAAACCAGAGGAGAACTAAGCTAATATGAGCTTTCTCTGCACTTAACATTCGTACAAATGTCAGGTGACGGTTCTGTTCTGCTGCTAGAAGTGATGTCCCACAACAGACTGTGTGTTATACCTATATTTGTATTGACATCTTTATCTACATCAATGTGTTTCTCAGGTTTTCTTTTCTTTCACACTGCTCTGAACAGTGAAGACATACCGTCCCAGTGGTTACATGTTTATCCTCAGATTTCCATTTTGATTTTTCAGTGCAGTCTGTCTGAGCTTTTTTTAAACTTAAATCAAGTCCTTGTGTAACTGGGTCCTCTTAGTTCACAAGAATCTCTGAGGGATGCCTGAATAGGAAGGAAAAAAACTTTTTAAACTAAAAAGCCTTGATAAGGTTTTTATTATGAACCTTGAAGGAAGGAAAAGGGGGAGTGGGGAGGGAGTGAGAGAAAACATGCAAGACAGAAAAAAAAAGTTTCACAAAAAGGGGGTAAGCAGAGCTAACAAGAGAGCGAGATCCAGTAATGAGAAAGTAAGAAAGTGAAGGAGACAGATAAAGAACAAAGAAGAGAGAAGATAAAAAGTTTGAAAGCAGCACAAACTCTGAGAATTAAAAGATGAAGTACAGCAGCATGGAAACAGCGATACAGAGCGTCCTCCTCTCTCCTAGCTCTGCACCTGAAAGGACAGCACCTCCTCTTTTCTTTGGTTAATTTTAGGCAGTTAGCTGATGCTGATGTGGATCATTTTGGAAAGAAATCCCTGAAAGGGTTTATATAACACATCCAGTTTCAAACACGACAGAAGTTCTGTGTTTTCTGTATCAACTTCCAAATGTGTCAAAATTGTTATTTTTCTCTACAACAAATGATGAAAGTTAAAAGTTTAGCTTCCAGTTGAGTTCTCGGGTTGTTCAGTAGAACACATAGATTTACATGAAGATGAATCTTTGTGTTGTGTTACGCTTCTTTTTGTACTTGTATGTGACTCTTCTGTAAGACGTCTGTACATGTGAGATATTTGTTTAGGTTAAAGAGCCTGTGAAGGAACATTCACTGTGCCCAGGGGGAGGCGGCTGACTGCTAATTGACCCACACCTGTGACAGGTGAGTGGGTGGTGAGGCGTCTCTTGTTCTCTGAGCAGCTGGAAAATGAAACTGCTTTAAATGAAGTGCTGAGTCAGTGTTTGAAAGGACGACAACTGCAAACCTGATGCAGCTGTTTCTGGTGCATAGAACTTGTTGGTGTGTTTTACTAATCTGAATTTACTCACAGCAGC
The DNA here is from genome assembly GCF_001640805.2 of Lates calcarifer. Taxonomy (NCBI): domain Eukaryota; kingdom Metazoa; phylum Chordata; class Actinopteri; family Centropomidae; genus Lates; species Lates calcarifer. The sequence continues at coordinate 2,042,424 of NC_066853.1, forward strand.
ATCACATAAATCAGAAATCTGTCGTTAGTGAGGTGCACTGAAGCATCAAGCATCTTACTTTCTGGTGTGGTGCTCAGTTTGAATGTTGGTGTAAAAATTGAAAAGAGTAAGATAGATGTACAGAGTGGTAAAGAAGAGCACGGTGGAGGAGGAACACTGCAGTCCCATCCCCTGCACACCTGCAGAGTGAAACCTGAAACCTGTTCCTTGCAGAACAACTTTTCTCTGTGTGCTACAGCTTTCTGTATCTCTGGCCAACATCAGCTGCATCTTTGCCTCACTGAATCTGACAGGCTGAACCGAATGGAGGTGGGAGAATAAAGAAACGCACATCCTTGGCAAGGCCACATTCTTTCAATATTATCTACTTAATACGACGATACTGAATCGGAAGAAATTAGCATTCACTCTGCATTGATCGCTGCAGCCTCTTCCAGACACTTGAGACATGAGCTGATCTCAAACAGCTTTGAGCATTAGACCAGTAAGTGTTTCTTCTCTCCTGCACTATTTTCTAGGAAGGTTGAATGTCTCCTGATTTAATTCACACTCCTGCCAAGCCCCACATTAACATCTCTGCTGTTTATCTCAGAGTGACGTCTCCTCAGAGCCTCACTGGATTAAACTCTATATTCACACTTTGATATTTCAGTACTTTCTGTCTTTTATCTGCCTGACGTCAGGTTTATCTATGAGAACCCAGTCATCACTGTGAGCAGCTCAGAACTGGACTACATTTGGTCACAGTGTGTTGCAGGCATCTCACTTACATATAACTGCTCTATATCTCAAACCACTCTTTTGTTTTTCCACGTCCATTTAGCAGGAAATGTTCTTGTTGTGTGGATCTGGTGGGAATGTTAAATGTTAATGAGGTAAACATGTTTCTCTGCACTTTGTCTTCTTCAGCTCTCTGTTCATGTTTTTAACGTTTAACCCAGACCAAAATGTTTCCCGAACATTAACCTACCAGAGCCTAAATATAACCATAAAAAATGACCCACTTTCACTTGCAATGTAAGCTAATGTAGGATTATTAAATTACGTTGTCACTGACATTTGCTTCATGACAGATACACTAATTAAACATGTTTCCTCGTTATAATGATGATAAGAATTATAATTCTGACAGCGTCACATTAGTAATGAAAATGTCCTTCCTGTGGTAAATGAGTATAGAAACATTTTAGGCGTTAACTGTAACACACGTCAGGACCCGACACGTTTTAACCTCAACATTAAAATGACATTACAGTGAGCTGTAGAGATGTTCATCTGAGCCAACAACAAAAACCTCTCTGAACTGCACTGGTTCAAATCAACAGTGAGTTATTATTTCTGTAATTTCTTACATGAACATAAGATGGAGTCATCTGAGAAATCAAAACGTGTTTCCTCTTCTTTGCTGGTAACTGGCTCCTTCATTCAGACTTTTTCTTTTCTTGATCTCGTTCTTGTCTTTCTTCTCATCTTCCTCCCTCTCTCTCTTATTGTCGTCTTTTCTCATATCTTTTCATTGTTCTCTTTCCTCTTCCGCTTCCCTTTGTTCTATTATGCTGTGGTCTTGTAAATTCTGCATAGTCACGACACAGGAGTGTGTGTGTGTGTGTGTGTGTGATTGCATCAGTCAACATCTCCCTGCCTGCTGGCATCCTTTCCGCAGCTCTAGTCATAAAACTGAGATAATCCATTCCTCTGAATTATTTACATCCTATCAGATGGCTCCATCCCCTCCATCGCCGGGCGGAGTTGGTGGGATGACACCGCTATCAGCTCGGTTTTATTCCCAGGTACCATAATTTGCTTTTAGGGCATTTTCTTTTATTGGCCAGGGAACATAAAGCCTTTAAATCTATGTTTAGGGTATTTTAGGGACAGCTTCTCCATAAACGACCAATGCATCTGGTACAGTGTGTGTGTCAGTACGTGCAGAGTTGAATATCTGTGGGTTTACATTTGTGTAAATCTGTGTGAAGAAAGAACAGCTTTGACATGTCAGAGACGTGTATGTGTTGAGTTGCAGAGGTATCTAATAAAGTTAGCATGCTAACCAGCTAGCCCAGGCCCATCACATCACATTGGCGATCCACTGATGTGGCGCTCCACCAGGATCTGTCCCGGTATGCCTGATGGCCAGTCCCAACAATGGCACCGAGGAAGAGGGAAGGAAGAAGAGAGCGTTTTGTGTTCCCACTGATAATTTTCATTTACAACTTTGTCTTTTTCTTGTGTTAAGATCCACTGGAACAGGCATGTGGAGCAGTGTGAGCAGTGGTGAAAAAACTGATGAAGTATGTGCAGAAATCCCACTAAAAATGGCACATTTTGGTGTTTTATATGGCTACAGTGTGACAGATATCTACTCCAGTGAGAAGACGGTGGCTGCTACATTAAAGCAGCAGGTAGGACAGAGCGAGTGGCGGCTGTGCAGACAGTCCTGAGGGAGGCATGTCTCTGCAACAGAACCCATTAAGTCACTGAACTAGGACTACTGAATGTGTCCAAACACCTGACGGCTCTGCCTCTACTGTTTCTGCCCAGTGGATTATTTTAACAGTCAAACAGGGAAATCTGGCATTTGGTAACAGCTGGCTCCGACAAAATGGCCTGAGTAGGCTGTGCCAGTGCCTTTAGGGCCCCTGACTGGCCACAGTAATGACTGTCTCTGCTCCTCTGTCTCCCTGCAGGAGGAAGCAGGGGCAAAAAGTGAGATAATGATTCAGATGAAGGTCAGAAAATCTTATTGGAGGTGAAATGTAACTTTGTTAACAAAAGAAAAACAAATATGTCGCTTTAAATGGATGGAATTGGCTCCTGTTGCTTTTGTTACTGAAGCCAAGATGTCTGAATTTGATCGGGGTGGAGCTTGAGAGGAAGGGAGGAGGGGTGTGTCACTAAGCAAATGGAGCTAAGCTTCCTAGTTTATCCACCTCTCTAAATCAGTGTGTAAGATAGGAAACCTGCAGAGGACAGGCTACAATATTTTTGCTTTGTTCAACATCACCTGTTTAAACAGTCTTAACTACGACTTACACAGAAGATAAGAGCCTGTGTGAGAGGAAAAATGCATCTCTGTGTATTTTTCTATATATTTTAGACAATATTCTGGTCACAGACCGAGACAGTTGGTCTCCATTTAGAGGCCAGTAAGGAAAACAACTACTCTGCAAATCCTGCAGGAGGAGGGGTCCTCACCTCTACAGAGGACGACTCCCCTGCATCCAGCTGATATTGAGGACCTGCGAGATCACAGAGGCTGAAAATAAGAGTGAACGCCACAGGCTGAAGGTTTCCGAGTGTCAGGACTAGCAGAAGCCAGGGAAATCAGCTGCACCTGGATGACAACCTCTGCGAGGAAATGTTCACCAGAAAATCACGTAGAACAGAGGCATCCATTCCTGAGACACATGAAGTCAATATTGCTTTCTAGCTCTGTGAGGGGAAAGAAATACATGAGACACAATGTTAGGCTTCCTGTAAAGCTTTCACTGAAAACTACATCCATGTTTGTGTGAGTGAAAAATGTCAGGCTGGTATTTGCTCTGGTTTCTCCACACTGCTACTTTGGCTTTTTGTGCGTGGTTGCACTTTGACTTTGTGAATTTGCGTGCGTGTGTTCATCTTATTGTTTTGTGTTGGTGCACTTGAGGCTGTGTATTTATATGTAAACATTATTAGTGCTTTACAGCCTTGTCATTACTTTGACTTTTGTCTCGCTGTGCTTTTAAGGATTGTGTGTGTTTTTGTCAGTAACCTGTGATTTTCCTCTGCAGAGGATCCTTCTGCCAGGGTTCAGTATTGACCATATTATTATCACCTGGCACACACAGACACACACAGGGAGCTGCTGCCAAACACTAGGACCTATGGCAATAGCTAAAGTGACTGAGCTGTACGTCTAATGTTGCATTTAGAACAGCGCTCTATCTATACAGCTCTGACAACATTACTCTCACTGAAAGGATGAAGAGGAAGCTCTCGAGTCATGTAATGTAATTCAGCCTCTAGCTGATGCTCACTGAAAAACAAACCAAAAAACATTTTTTAACACAAAACCTCATTAACGTACATGGAGCATGAGAATACTGAAGCTCTGCTCAGGATGTGGACTGTGTCTGGGAGGATGAGATCTGGAGCTCACGGTCACAGTAAGATTGTTTTTTATAAGCGTATTTTTATTTTCTAATCATCAGGTTTTATGTTGAAGTGTTTGTTGCTGCGCCGTATTAAAAGCTCTTAGGATAACCGTGCTGTCTAGATCTCATCTTTCCAGATTTTCCAGTTTTTCCGTCAGTTTGAGTTAAAGTTGGCAGATGCTCCGATTATCTGCTTCATTTTGATGTTAAAAAAAAAAACCAAATCTAAAATGTTGGAAATGATTCCTGTGCTGTAAGTCCTCCTGTTGATGATGGATGTTTACAACCAACAGTTCCACTTAGAATTTTACCATTTGCCTTTATTTCCTCTAAAATATAAATTTGGATTGTCTCTGCAATTAAATTAGAGACTGCAATCATGTTATGACAGGAATGATCAAATCCACGAGCTAATCACACCCCAGTTGTATGAAGCAGTAATTTCCCACCAACTAAACTTCTAATTATTGGTTAGAAAACTGGCTTTATTTGCTTATATTGCTATGGTAACAGTTCTGCTGCGCTGTTAGTGTCAGTCATTGTTGGTCAGAGCTACACCCAGAGCAGCTCGCCTCTCTCTAAGTGATGGTACGACCTTTAATCAGAGCGGACACAACGATGGACGAGAATTCTCATCTTCTTTTAAGTGAAGTGAAGGACATGGTTGTGTAATGGTTATGGCGACGTGACACAAAATAAACTCCAGCAGGTGGGATAAGAGCTCAGACTCTTTTTCAGCAGCAATAACAATATAAACCTCAGCAGAGAAAAACATGAAGCAGCTGAGCGCTAACAGACGCTGGTGGTTCTGTCCATTACAGCACATATAAACTCTTCACACTCACAGAACGAACAACACACAAACATGCATGTAGAGGTGCTGCAAGCACACAAATAAACACACACACACACACACACACACACACACAGCCATTTATCGTCCCTGTTTCTGCCTCCTCCTCATTATTAACCAATCAGCACCTGACACTTTTTCACACTCCCACAATAGTCTATAAGTGTTTTGTGCGTGTGTGTGTGGTGTGTGTGTGAAAGATTTCACATGTATAGTTTATCAGTGTCTGCACCTGTGTGTGTGTGTGTGCGCTGTATGTTCAGGTTATTTGTATACACAGTGTAGGCATGTTTGAAGATATCAAGGTGTGTGTGTGTGTGTGAGGGAGAGAGAGAGAGAGAGAGGAGTGAGGCCAGTGAGGTAGAGGAGTGTTTCATGGTGATAAGACAGCTCTTTGTTTCACCCCCTCAGTGTCTCTCAGCTACACACACACACACACACACACACACACACAAGCGCCTCATGCAGCACTGAACACAAAGTACCATTATACCCACTTAACCTCCACTTCAGTGATATATCAATGAAAAGAAATCATCAGAAAAGTCATCAGTCAACATGTCTCCAGAGCAGATGACCTGGTTTTGGTCAGATTGTCATCCAGGGACTTAAAGCAGAAACTGCCTCATTTATTCAGTCTCCAGCTCAGCTGTGAAGTTTCTGCACTGGATTTCAAAGAAAACAGATTCTGTCAATCAAACCCTGAATGTGGGACAGTGACCAGGTTTCTAAGGTGTTTGATGACTTGGTGTAAGCCCACAGGGGTTCTGGCTCAGTACTGTGTGCAGCCAGGAGGGATTGTAAAACTCCTTCTGACAATTCTTTTTCTGTGTGGATGATCAATGTGTCACTGAAGGTGTTTAGAGTCTTTAGGGACAGATGTTGCAAACTAGCCTAGCTGTACTTTTACTTCCTGGACTTGGCCACAGTCTACAAGCTACTGAGCACTGACTTTACTGTGCAGGAACGAATCTGACGAGGTAGAAGGTGAGAGCTTCTGTCAGTGTGCATGATTGTGGCTGTTTCATGGAGGCAATATTTACTGGTGCAGACTTTGTACATTCCCCAACTCCACAAACTATGAGTAAAAAGATCTGTTCATTCACTTTCTGTCAAGACAACAGTGGCAACAGAGGAAAAAAGTAAGAAGAAAAATGAAGAGCAGAGAAGCGTAACATTTAGAAAGAGAGGCTGCTTTTTTATCAGTGACAGTGGAGGATTTAAAGATGCGTCCTCAGGCTACATGACGCTTTATCAAGATGAGTGTTAGAAGCAGCAAATAAAGGAGGGAGGGGCTAAAAGCAGCCTTACTGCTCCACAGCAGAAAGTAGCACAGAAATATTTTGAATTAATTGTTTCTGTTTCTGTGTCTCTGCTCTTTTGATGATTATTGCTTTCACATCAAGGTTTTGTGTTTATTTCCATTTCTTTCATTTAATTCAAATTGAGTCATGTTTTTCTTTCCTCATTTAGCAAAGCATTCACCTCTGATATAATTCAGTTTATTTCTGAATCTGCTGTAAAAACTCCTGTGATACCAAGGCTGTCTAGTCCTTAGTTATTTGATGTGCTTCCACTGGTTTCCCTGTCGTCCTGCTGAATGCCTGTGACATCCAAGGTTAGGTTTTTAGGAGGTCTATTAAACGTTCACTGTGTTTGCAGACAGCGCGTCACCCACACATGTATCTTCTTTTTTGAAATCAAAATGGAGAGGACGGTTGAAGAGTTCGTGACCTTCTGTCTCCTTTCTCCCGACAGCAGACAGTTGTGTAATTACCCCAGAGCCGTCCATTTAACACTAGAGGCAAGTCAGGAGCTGGTTGTTGCTTCTGTTCCCTCCTGGCAGAGAATAACTCTGTCAGCCGGTGTGGGCTCTGTTTTAACTTAAAGCCTCACTAATATCCAATCAAATGAATGTTTTCAGTTATATTAATTGTGTGTGTGTGTGTGTGTATCCCCATGAGCTCTGAGGCACAGACGCACAATTAAACAGCCGTGAGCTCTAACGTCAGAGCTGAACTTTAATCTGAGCTCCTGCTGAGAGGAAACCCGAGCGTCATGCGACTTTTTAAGGCCGACAGCAAAAGGTGAAAATGCTGAATTGTGAAAACATATTTTCAGCTACACAGCCAGGTGTTCTTAACCATAAACCTGCTCTCTGCGTAAAATAATTCGAAGCTGATGCCTCTTGTTGTGGTGCTTCGACATGTTTGTGGATTTCAGATGAATATGAGCTGAAAAAACACTCGTTAGCTCCTCAGCAGTAATTACAACTGCTACATGTGTGCTTTCCTGTGGAATTTGATATCTTGCTCTTGGTGAGTCAACAGTGCCAGCAAACACTCAACAAACGTCTGGAGCCCAAGATAATGAAAACTGAATTATCAGTTCTGTTTACAATAATAGAATCAGATGTAGAAATAACACAAGAGAAATATCTGTTCAACTTTTCATGATTGGTTCTGAGTCCAATAAAAACTCATCTTAACTCTTAGTTTGTTGCAGTCAAGGATTTTATTTTGTAATTCAAGTTTTTCCTCTACTTAAATGGAAATTACCTGCTGTGATTCCTGATGCAGATCCAGTTAAAGAATACAGTAACTGTAAACACGCTCTGGGTTCATTCTGCTCTCATGCCTGTATTGATCTCTAAACTGTCATCTTTAAATTATTAGGCTTTAGCAGACGGTGGACTGTGCACCACAGTCACTCACTGTCCTTGTCAGAGTATATGTGGTCTGCAGGGGCCACAGCTTCTTTTGTGCAAATATAAAAACTTTCAAAAAGCAAATGGAGCCCTCGGTTGAATTTCCTTGTCAACATTTTCTTTTTTCCACTCCATCCCTTCAGGCCTCCTGTAGAGGCCTGTTTGTCCTTGGATGGTAAACAATGTTATTATTAGCCTAAAAACAGACAACAAAATGATCATTTCTGCGTCTCTAATTGGCTCTCTCCTGGTTTCGTTGTGCCTCTGAGTCTTTTTGTCTGGTTCTTCTTCGTTGTTGAAACCTCTGTCTGTCATTGTGTCCTTGGTGCTATTGTTTTATATTTTTGATGTCTGTGAGCCTCAAGTGCAATTAAAAACTGCTGTGTTCAAAGCGAACTGGTCTTCCCTGGTCTTCTCAGTCCTCTCCTGAAAACACAAACCAGACCTCCACAGTGTCGTCAGTGTCAAATCGCTCTTAGACAGCTGATCTAAGAGAGTCATACTAACGCTAGCACTGAGCAGGTGGATCCAAATACAGACACTGCAGATATGGTCAGTGTGTGCTCCAGCAGTTTAAAATTTTGAAGGTCAAAGAAAGGTCCAGATCAAAGCAGCAGACATCCAGAAATAAGGAATGACTGCTGGTGTTCTCCGGAGCCTTCAGGGTGAGCTTTGGCAAAGCTTCAGGGGAAACAGCGGCCTCAGGACTCTGACATGACAGGGTTTAGGTTTTAGGGAGCAGGGCTGGAGAGGCTGCAAGGACACAAGCTGAGGACTAGCCAGCGGGGGGGGGGCTCTGATGTGTATGCATGGGAACCACAATGCTGCAGGCTATACTGTCAATCAGTCCACAGCTGGAGTTTTATTAGCACCGTCTGAATATTTCATTGAATTAAATTTGTTGGTGGCTCATTATGATATTGACGGCACACTTCATTTTTCAGTTCAACGCCAGATTTATTCAGCGTTCAAAATTCTTTACAAAGCCAAAGAGGCTGAAAGTCAATATTGAGAGAAGCAGCAGAAGCAGCAGCAGGCAGCTCTCTGTGCTCATCAACACAGCCAGTTCAGCTAATGTAATGAATGATGTATGAACAAAAACCACTCCTTTATCACCAGAGCCAAATGTAAAACTGTCATTCAGCGTTTCTTTAGAAATATTTCTGAAGGCTGTAAATATTCATCTGTTGTTTCTGAAGCTGTGATCCAACACTGTTACTGAAGTCTTCAAACTTCTGTCCTCTTTTCTACACTGGAGAAACGTTTTCACAAGGTTTCACTTCCTTACAGTGTAGTTTGTGAAGCCATCTGAACACACTCTGCTGTGTTGATTTTATTCCTCTTTAATCTTCTGTCTTCTTAACTGCTCTTATTCTTCTCTTAATGATTCTCATTTTGCTTTGTTCACTGATCTCTGCCTGTGACAGTTCTGCAGAAAGCAGAAACGTACAGGATGACAAGTCACCCAGAGATTTGTACGTTTAACATCTCATGTTGCGATGTTCTTCCTCCTCACATCCTGCACCTGTCAAGGATTTCTGCTCTGTCTGCAGGACGCAGCCAGAAACGTCATCTCGGCAGATCTCTGCCACATCACAAGAGCAGATATCTACTGGAGACGATCGTCTGCTAGCAGTGCGCTAATATGCTAATGAAGAGCAGTTTTTCTAACGTAGGCAGAGCAGGAAGAATCAGCACTATCACACACATCTGAAGAGACAAAGATTAATTAGTTCAGCAGGAGGCAAGGAGAGATAAAAAGTTAGAAAGCAAGAAAGAAACGGACAGATCTGAGCTCAACTGTGTGTGTGTGTGTGCACGTATACATATGTGTGTGTGTGTGTGTGTGTGTGTGTGTGTGTGAAACTTGCCAAACCAAAGTCTGGCAAGTAAGATGAAAGGCTTGTAGTGTTGATGGCTAACACTTAGCACATCTCCTGGCATGACAGATTATGTGTTGTTAGTGTGTGTGTGTGTGTGTGTGTGTGTGTATACATCCATGTGTGTTTGCAGCACACACACACACACAGCCTGTGGCCCCTCTCAGCAGGTGTCCCTCTTCTCCCTGCAGAACCTGTCAGCTCTCTCCTGCTCTGCATCCATCGTTACAGCTGAGAGGAAAATTCACAAACACAAAGTATCACTTCTTCTTTTTTTATTGCCCCAGATCACAGAGGGATGTCGGTGTTACTTCTTGGGTCTAATGCTTCTTGATGATAGGGTTGGACAGTTCATCACTTTCATGTCAAAATCATGATTTCAGAGGATGCAACTTGTACAAAGACTGCAGTTTGAATTGTGGTCTGCAGTCTTCAGCTGATGATCATCTGTAGCTGACTAACATCAGTGTCTGGACAAAGTCCAGAATGAAACATTTCACTGTCCTGTGGTGAGAAGAGGTCAGTCTTATAGCTGCTGTATTAAACCCACTCCTCCTTTCATAGCACAGCATCTTCTGAATTCACTGAATCTGAACGTCAAAGGAGCTATTTTAAGAAACACAGAGGAGGAAAACCTACAAACTGAGCTTAAACAAAAGAGGATGAAAAGCTTCTCCGGTCTTGAAAATGTGTCCTAATTTTTCAAAAATCAGTTTGGAATGGAAACTTTGAGGCTTTTTTTTCCATAGAGTGCTTATGTTGTTTCTGTTATCAGCCAATCTGCACCTGCTCTCCTCTTATGAGCGATGAACACACCTTAAATTAACATTTGCTCTCCACCTACATGGCCTTTAGCTGAATTCCTCTCGTCAGTCTCACTTGTTCTCCACCTCCGTCCTCTCTTTCTTTGCTGTTTTTTGCTCCTCTCCTCTTTTCCATCTTGTTAACATTTCTCTGTTCTGCCTGACAACATCTGATGTGTGTCTGCGTGTGTTTTTATGACCCGTGTGTGTGTGTATTTTAAAGTGTGTGACTAGATTTTTAAGCAGTTCAGGTGCCTTCAGGTGATATTTGATCATTAATTTAATTAACATACAAAGAAGCTGTTTATTATTCTTGTATGTTAAACTATTCAAACGCCGGATTTCTTACTTTAGAATCTGGATCTGCTCATTTGCACCTCTGAAAGTTACAAAAGCTTATTAAATGTCCTCAATCCTGAATAATAGCAGGACGTAAATTGGCTCTCTACAGCAAAGTTTGAAGTTACAAATGAGCTGCTTTGCTGCGCTGTTTCCCTCCTTCCCACCACATTTACAGTACAAAGAAACATCCTCAAGGCTCACACTCCACTCGCTCCGCTTCAAACGCTCATTGTTTGGGATTTTTCAGTTCAGGAGAAAATTCTTTTTAAGTGAATGCAGAGGACGATGTGGAGCCTCCTCCCAAAACAAAATAGAAAAATAGAAATTAGAGTGATGGAGGGGCGGCGCTAAAAGCTAAATATGGACTCAGGAAATAAGAGTGAGTATTAAAGTTCTCAGTGCTCCTTCCATGTTGTCTCCTCTGCCCCCCAACACTCCAGCAGGACGGGGGGCTAATAAGGCAACAAGCCAAACTTGAACCCCATTAACCTGTCCTCTACATTTCATTTTGTTTGTGTCAGTAGTAGAGGAGCCCTGGGAGCAGAGATCAGGAGCTGTGAGGCCTTTTTACTCACCGAGTAGAAAAGTGCTTAAAAGGAGATGATTTCAAATATTTCTTCTGACGGCAGATTGAACCCGTCCTGTTCTCTGTTGTTTCCCCTTTTGAACACACAATAGACCACAGCTGTTTTGTTCTACATGATAGTGAAGGATATTTATAGTGCAGATCTCCCATTGTTACAGATGAAGGTTGTATGAATGGTGAAAGTGAAATTTGGAAAATACAAGAATGAAGTTAATAGCAGGTTTTAGTCAGACTCTCCGCAGAGACCCCGGCCTGTCTGTCTGTCTGCCTGTCTGTCCTGTCTGTCTGCCTTCAATCAAAGTGAATAAATTTCAAACCACAGGAACAGAACAAGAAGTGACAAGAGACAAACTGAACAACTAAAACAAAACTCACCCACACGTGGCTCCGTGTTACAGAAATACAGACGACAGCTTTGTAGCAGTCAGAGTCTGTCAGTGCTACAGTGTCAGTCAGAGTCAGGTCTGACAACTTTGAATCCACACCGAACATTTACAGACATGTTTCCTAGAATATACACTGATCAGCCTCAACATTAAAAGTCTTTGACGGCCTGTCAGAGCACGTCTCAGGTCAAAGTTCATCTCTAATCACAAGTCTGATTCAAGTCTCAAGTCTTCGTGTTTGTGGCTTAAACTGAAAACTCAAATGTTCAACCCACCGTGTGTGAACAGCTAGCACCGAGGTCAAAGGTCAGAGTCACAAAGTAAACAAGAAAACTTTCAGAATATCTCAGGAGAGCAAATTAAACAGAGGAGAGGAGGAGGACGGCTTCTGTTTGAGAACAGGAGCTGAACTGTCAGGATGTGTTTTGTGAAGATCTGCTGCTCTGACACATACTGCAATATTCATCTGAAAGGTTTTCAGAGAGGAAAAGATCTGAATTGATTTTGAAAGAAAACAAAGGTACCTCTGCTCCTTTCATCCAAAACGGGAAGCGCCTTTATCCAGGTGTCAGAACAAAACAAGGACATTTAAAATCATATTTGCTACATTCAGTCGTCAGAGCTTGCGGAGGCTTCAGCTCTGCCACATAAATACAGACGTTTTATTTAGACAAGGTAAAAACAGGCCTGTGTTTGTTTTTTCTTTTAAAGATGGATTAAAAGCCTTAAACCCTCCGCTGGGCTCAGGCTAACCAACACTCTGCTCTGGCAGAGCTCCATGTTTTTACTGCTATGAGAAATAAATGGTTTCTGCATGAACAAACAAAAAGACAGTTTTTGTTTGGATTGAGGTCCGTGCACTGTACAGAGTACTGGAAATTAACCACAGGGGATTTAGCACTGACACTTTCAGTTACTGAAACTGATGGTGAGTTCTTTAAATGCTCTGGGTGTGCAGTTTATTAGGTACACCTAATGTAACCGAGCACTTAGAGCTCTGTGTTTATTTGTAAGATAAAGTTGTTGTATTTATAAAAGGCACATTTCACATCATCTTCCTCTCTCCTCATCTTGTTTTATATTGAGTGGCTGTACCTCACTTTAGAGTTTAGAGCCTTTATATTAATCACAACTACAGTCTGTCCTTCATCAAACCTCAGATGGAAACACTGGCAGAGACTGAATAATATTTATTATCAGCAGTCCTACCTGGCAAGAGTTTTTCGTTTTATTCCTTTCTGTCGACCCTTCTCTCTTCATTCTCTCTATTCTCGTCCTTTTGTCTTTTCTTCTTACACTCATCAGTCCCTTCCTCTTTCTTCTCCTTCTCCCCCTTACCACTTCATCACTCGAGGTCATAATCCCTCGCTCCCCTCTCCTTCCTCCATTGCCCTGCTCCCTCTGTGAGCCTCTCCTCCCCGGAGCGTCGGTGCTGTGAGTGTTTGCGTTCTCCTGGAGACTCCTCCTGTCAGTCTGCTTGTACAAACCCCAGGGAGAACAGACTGGATTAATAACAACCTGCTTCAGCCTGTCATCTCCTGGAGGAGAACGAGAGGAAGACCACGGCATAGAAGGGAAAATAAAATGTGGGCAGGGGGCAGAGGAAGGATGAGAAAAAAAATAGGGAGGTAGGAAATGAAACGCAGAGAGGATGTGGAAGATAGATAGGAAGGAAAAAAGAGAGAGAGTTGGAAAATGTAAAGTAGAAGGATCAAGGTTGGGGGAAAAGGAGAGGTATAAAAAAGGATGTATGGAGGGAGTGGATGGAGAGAAGCATAAGGACGCCTGGAAGGAGAACCCCAGTGGGATCAACCTGGAGGAGTGTTAATTAGAAAATTATTTTCTCCTCCTTCCCCCCTTCATTAACACCCTTCTCTGCCTTCTCCTCCTCCCACCTCCCCTCCACTACCCTGTCCTCTCTCTCCCTCTCCCTCTGTTTTAATCAACCTTCTCTCCTTCCTTTTCATTAAGGCAAATCTCACCTTCACCTCTCTCCATCCCTCCAGCCCTCTTCTTCACACAGGCTGCGTCTCCAGGAATAAAAATAGAGAGCAGAAATAAAACGTCTTTTTTTATCTGCCGGTGAGTCAGGTCTGATCTCATCATTTTATCTCTGTAGCTTCATCATAAAGGTTGAACTGGAGCAGTGGAAGCAGGAGGAAACTACTGCCTGTCTTCATCAGAGGAGTCAAAGATACTGTAGCTCTGAAGACCCTACATGTTACATACCTGTAGATCAAGAGATAACACACGAGCGGCGCCGATCACAAGATCAGAATTAGACCCAATCATCCAGTCATTCTGCAGAGCATAGTTTATGTTGCAGTCTGCTGCACACTGTCAGCACTGAGGACAACTGAGGAACACTTTCCCTCACCGAAGCTCTGAGCTATTCTGTTTTTTAATCGGTGTTGTTTCATTTTGAGCCTTAATTAAGACAACAAAGAGCTCCAGTGTCTCCAGCCAGGGGATAAGAAACTCAAACACCTCCCAAATTAAATTAAACTCTGAAAGACTCATTATTATTAGTTTGTGTTGAGTTTGTGTTGAGATTAGATCAGTGTGATTTTCAGTGGAGTGCTGTTTTGACCCTCCCAGTTCAGACTGCTTTATATCCTTTATTTTCCCTTTAGGAGATTTAGTGTTGAGATGAATAATTAATGTCATTTACTCAGCAATAAGGTTTTATTATATACAGCTGTGTAGAAGGTTCAGTGATGTTCTGGTTTTTAAAATCATGGTTTTCATTCTTGATCAAAGAGAAAACTTCAGGTTCTTTTTAGGACTGAGCAGGTGCTTATTGGACTGAAGTTCTGTATATATCAGGTGACAGCCAGTTTTCCTTCCCTGGAATCCATGCCAGATAAAACACCTCAGCATATTGCTGGAGGTTCCTAAAACCAGCTGGCTGTGAGGTTTTAATCTCGTTCTCCGTCTGTCTGTAAAACCTCAGGGTCTGAGCTTGTTTCTTACCATTAGTTCACATCAGGTTCTCACTTCTCATGAAGCACACAGAACTTAGAGGACACAGTATTTGTTTGATTTTAACCGGGTCTCACCTGACACCAGGCTACAGGAGGAAATGCTGCCGTATAAACCGTATAGAGTTTTTTGAAAACTGGTGTTGTGAACCTCTCGTGTCTCCTCCAGGGGAGCAGCGTCAGGATTAGAGGGACATCTATCAACTGTCACTTTGGGTTTTGTCTTGTTTTTGTTTTTCTCTCGGCAGTCATTGTCGTCTCACTCAGCCGTCTTACGTTGCGCAGCCAAAGTCACTATTAGAGTTACCCAGAGAGACAGAGAGCAACCTGCAGGTGTATTTGTCCTCATTTTCACTGGACATATTTTTCCATTTGGACTGTGACACTTCATAGATCAAACTACTTTCCTCCTAATTACGTTTATGGGGCCAAAATTCATTTATCACTTGACTGCAAATTCACTTCTCCTCTCTGGCTTTGGCCGCATGTGTGATCTACTATGGCAGCCAAGGAGTGTGTGTGTGTGTGTGTCTTTGTACACAGTAGTTAGTGTATTCAGGATAAAGTATTGGTGTTTGTGTGCAGGTTGTGATACAGACCTCCACTCCACACAAAAACAAAGGATAGCAGAAACAATGCCACACAGTGTGGTGCTACGTTCACATCGACTCGTAGATTTGAAATTTGTTTTTGCTTGATCTTTTGGAAACTTAATGTGCAAACAAACCTTTGAGAGAGAAAAAGCTGCTTTAAATACCTGCAAACACACAGAGGCAAGAATAAACATGTGGTTCCTCTGGGACTGCTGAGTGTTTTTCTCCTGTCCTCTTCTCTTGGATAAATAAAATTAATTTCAGAGGGTAGTTTGAAAACATATTTTCTCAGCCAGGGAGCGGCAGGCCTGCCACACAACTGGCAGCACACGAGGAGTGTGTCTCTAGACACTCGGCTGTGAAGGGAATAATCTGGTGATCAGTGCAGGATGACTGAGTCACAGCGAGCTCTGTCAACTCTCCTAAGACACGTTTGTCTTGGAGAAGCAAACCAGGAGCTGTTACCTCCCAACAACACAGAGGCACCAACACCTGCATCATGAGAAAGTGAGGACGGTCCTCAGTTGTTCAGGCTTCACATTTGCAGTGATGTTGTTTGTTGTTAGCAAGAGTTAGGTTTTAGGTTTTGACGAGTCATTCAAACCTGCACTTTCAGCCGTTAAGCAATTTCTTTTTCATTTCCAGGTTGTCTGGTAGACACTCTGCTACTGAAGTGAAAGTCCAAGTTGGAGTGTTGACTCAAACATAAAGTTAACCACACATTTTCCCTCCACACTGGACACTTTCTTCTTTCTTTCATCCCTCTGTCTTTGTCGTTTCCAACCACAATCCATTCTTCCTCCTCTACCCTTCTTATTTCCCTGAGATGTGTGTTTAAGGTGTGTGTGGTTGTTTTAGCTTTTAGCTCTCACACACACACACACACACGATGGGTCTGCAGGAAACATTCTGACCTGCTTGTTAACCCTGAACATTTTGTTCATTTTCTGCTGTAAGAAAACAAACACAGTGTTTTCACAGAGGTCATGGAGTCATGCTGCTGTTGTTTTCTTCCCTCTTTTCTTGTTCATTAAAAATGTATTTATTTATTTATTTGCATCCTTTCTTCCAGCAAATTCTAGCCTACAGGCTAACTCACTTTTATTCACGATCAGAAAGAAATAGTGAACACGTCTGACAAACATAGTCATGTGATTATCACATACAGCTACCACAACTTAGGCTGTGTGTTCTCATCTTTGGTGGAAAGGACATAACATTTAACACAGCAACAGATTCAAAGGACAGACTTTCAAGACACAGCTTGTTTGTTGAGATGTCAAATGTCCAAGTGTGAATGTTCCTGCTGTCCCTGCTGCTCCGAGGTCATCGGCCGCTGCGGGTGATTCACGGGAGCCGATGACCGTCCACGTTCAGTGAAAGGAAGTGGAGCTTCATGATGAGAAAACAAGCGACAGCCTGAAGCCACTGTTGGCGCCATACAGCCAGCGGGAAAGCAACGTTCTGACTAACACAAAAATAACCACTGTGAGGAATAAACCCAACAATGGAGGAGTGGAAAAGGGACGCAGTGTGGCCAGACAGGCCTGCTGCCGCTGTGCAGCCGTGGTGAAGAAGTTAAACAAGTCTTAGTGATACCAAAGTGGATGTTTATTCACCAGCATGCAGCAGAAATAAAATGCCTGCTCACTTGTTTTAAGCCGTCCAGCTGGCTATGAAGAGCATCTAAACGTAATGAGATTTACAAAGTGACGATGACCCCGAAAGGGAAAGTAATTAAAACTATAATTGGGTTGAACTCATTTGTGCGGCTGCCAGTGTGTGTGTCACATGTGGTAAACCCTCACGTCTTCATCCACCTTCACCACCAACTAATAAGGGAATCTTGGATGTGTCATGTGACAACTTTCCTGCCAGGACTTCCTGGCACCAGTCCTTCACGTCTCACATACAGATTTGAACGCACACCATCGCTCTCACAGAGAAGCAGCAGGAGCTATATTTATGAGCGCCTGTTACACAGAGGAAGTGAAAATAATGTCATGTACGTAAGCTCCCAATCACCACATAAACACATGACGTGAAATACACAAATAACAGCAGCGATTGTTTACATTAACCTTTTACACGAGCATTAAAAATGAATGGAATGAACTCACTGTGCATTTGCATAATAGAAATGTTTACTGTGGGCTGTGTTCCAGATGTTATGAAAACGCATGGCTTCACACACACGCCATTTTCAGACACATCTACACAGATAACACGGCTCAGTCATGGAGGTCACACACAGTTACTGCCCATTAAAACCCTGCCTCCAATTACATTTCTATGCAACTAAACTGCAACAGTGGCACCGACTGGTTTTACTGACACGCTCACTATAAACATGTTTGCAACTTGCCTAAATACGTAAATTAATAACATGTCGTCATTACATTAACAGAAAATATAATCAAGTTCCTACAAAACATATTAGCTGCAGTTTTGTACACACAGGTAATTTCACAGCTGCTCATAACCACACATACAATCTACAGCTGTTATATTGTAAAACAGTGTGATTTTCTGTGATTGAATTTATTATTTATTTACTGCTGTCTACACCCAACTGCTGTTTCACAGTCGTTTTACAATGCATGCCACTTATAATTACATTTAACTGGATCAAAGTGTGGTGTAAAATTAACCGCTGTCCTGACTAACAAACGACGCCCTGACTTAGAAGACGTGAATGTGACAGTTTGACGTTGTTGTGAGGGATTATTTCCTGATGGAGACTTCCACTGCATGACTAAAGAGAAGGAACATTTGAAGATAAATAAATAATGAAAGCGGTTTCTCCACACAGGCAGACAACTCGCTTCCTGGCAAATCAGACTAATCCACTTTTAATCATGACACTAACTGCTAATCACACAAACTGCACAGCTGAAGGAACTTTTAGAGACACGTGGTGACATTTGACTTATACTACAGTCATGATATAATGAGACCACCATCCAGCTAATGAATTCCTTCCAAACCCCATGTTCATGTCTTACTATCTGTATTGTTGAAGCTCATTATCAGCTCATCCTAAATGTGTCAAGTCACAAAATAGCATCTTTTCCCAGATAGCTCCCAGACTATCAGAACATTTCTGCAGCTCTTACTAATAAACTTAAACACAGTTTAAAGCACAGTTCACAATGTTTTTCAAAGTACTGTTTTATGTTTTCACTGGAAATCTTTTATCCTGGCATTTAAATGTGACGTGAACAGACGCTATCGCCCCATAATGCACTGCATAATGGAAATGGAGGAGCTCATCACTCTTGGTAAAACTACAGCCCCTGGTACCTGTTCCCGCTCTATGTCACTTCAGTGAATGGAAGAAGCATGAAACTTTGAAAACAGCACAAACAGAGTTTGGTGTGTTTGTTACAGGAGCAGCTCTTCATCGTGAGGAATGCACCCCATTTGGCCATTTTTCAGTTCAGTGAGCGGGACTCTGCAGAGCTCCAGTCAAGCAATCAATAAACTTTGTTTATGGAAAAGGTTTAACTGCTCAGACTCGGAGGCCAACAGAGGCTTTATATTTTGTTGGGGTGTGTAAATACAGTGTTATCATCACTGATAACAAAACTATTACCCAGAATGTAGAGAACTATCCTTTAAGAGGAAAAAGATGTGAGAGTCGATCTCTCTGCTGATTATGTATTATGAGGTCATGGTTTACTTTCAAGCCTTATTGACTGCATGCTCCCTCCCACAGCGCCCCCTCTGTCAGTGGCGTGACGTCCGCTGACACACAATAATCAACATTTCATGAGAGTTGCTTTATAAAAAATGCAGCACTCAGCTCTCCTGCCTTTTTCTGACTCTCTCCCAAACAAGTTTGTACAAAGGAAACTGTGCTGACACTGACCTGTGTGAGTACACTGTCCACAGGACAGGACATCTCAAACAAACTGATAAAGAATGAATGAGCTTTGGTTACATAAATGCGTCTGTGCACTGCAAGAAGTCAGTGTAACCAAGTAATTGTGTTTTGTTTTGCTTTTTGTTGAGTGTTGTTCATTGTTTCTAAAAGCATCCTTCACAGTTTACAGACCCACTTCCCTCCAGAGCTGTGTGTGCTGTTCCTGTGTGATGAGGACTTATTAGCGACATGATAGGAGCACTCACTATCAGTTTCACCTCCCAGTAAAGTGGTAGCTGATCTTGCAGAAAGGTTGGCTCACTAACAACATGTGTGATTGTCAGACTGCTCACACTTGTGGACCTAACATGTCCACGCTAACATGCTATCATAGCTGATCGAAGTGAAGACTGCAGGGGGGACAAGAGAACACAAAAAACAGAAGAAGCAACGTTAATGAAAGAGAAGAAATGAAAAGAGGAAAGAGAAATGAAACAGACATGAGATGATATTAACAGTAACTCAGCAGTGGAATTAGACAGCTTTGTTTTAGCCAACTAGCTGCAGGGCTACTGTCTTTTAACCAAACCATCTGTCACAATGCAACCTTACTGGCTAACTAGCTAGCTAGCTATTTAAAGCCATATGTCACATTGGCTCTGTTCAGCTCACTGTAAGGCTATCTTGACCAACCATATGTCCTGTAAATGGCTTCATTAACTCAGAGTTCTTCTCTGTTGATGGCAGCTTTGCTCTCAGTCGTCTCCAAGTTTTTCCTCCCCTCATGAATCCCGATCGTCCAGACTCTACCTCAGGCTAAATGCTAAATCGACCAATTAGCAAATCCAATAATGCAGTTGGATTACAACAGTGCATTATAAGCATGTTCAAATAGAAGGTTGGAGGCTCAAATCCCTGGAACAGCAGTTCACACTGAACTCATTACCACACACACTGTATACACCACCCTGCTGCCGCACATACTCACCAGACCATCTAATATGTTCTACATATATTCTACATATATTACATGTATGTAATTCATTTGTTGCTGAAATTAGTGCTCAATAAATGCAAAGTAGTAATGTCTATGAACAGAGTGCTGAGTGAGATAATGACTTTGACTGTTTGTAATGTTCTATTCAAGGTTTTTGAATCAATAATTGGAGTAAGTGGAGTATGAGAGGTGATTGATAAGTTTGAGGCCTAAGGTAGAAGGAGATGAGTTCTCGTTTGAGTTTGAAGTTGATAACTTTGTGTAATTGAAAGTTGTGTGTCTGCACCATTCTCTGTAACTCATCCTCTTCAGCTCCAAAGTAAATGCTAAAAATAAAACAAACAACAGTAAAGTAACAAGTCACCTCAAGAGGTGTAAACACAGCCCGTCCTGAGACCTAAACAAGTGACCATCCAGTCACATGCAACCCTCTGTTCCCCTCTGTACTGTCGCACTGACATGTTGGAACATCACCGTCACCGACATTAGCCCGGCCCTGCCCACAGAGACCAGAGGAGCTGCCTGTCCAGCACAAAGACAAAAATGATGTTGGATCAGTGGAGCAGAGTGGAGGCCATCGGACCGCAGGGGCCGGCGTCCCGTTAGGTCCGCTCATTAGAGCACCTCGTTAGGACACGTCCTGCGTCATTAATTTGGGCAGCTCGCCAGACAGAGATAAATGGAAGAAGATAGCTTGGTTAGAGGAAGGGATGGTTCCTCTCTAAATCTATTACACATCTGTGTGTGTGTGTGTGTGTGTGTGTGTGTGTGTGTTTACATTCTCCGGTCTCACAAAATGTGAGGACCTCATTCTAGGCCTCATTAGGTGAGGCCTCTTGGCAAATAGAGAGATGAGAGAGAGGAGGAGATGAAGGAGGAGAGATAATCAGACAAATTTAGCCAAATTTGACATGAATGTGCGATACCTTAGATCACACAGGTGAATCAGACAACTGCTAAAGAGCAGTACTCGCTGCTGGGTTTGAACCGTGCGCCATAAGACAAGTACTTGAATAGAGATAACGAGAGAGTGATGAAAGAGTTGACCAGACAGGTACTGGTTGAGATAATCTGACTAAACTCTTGGCTTGTTACGTCCCAGGCTCAGACCTCAGTTTGCCTCAGGGTGACACCAGGAAACTTAAAAGGCCTGATAAGTCAGGATCAGCATCAACAGGAGAGGAGAATAGAGGAGATGTTGACTGCAGACTAACTGAGAGTCAGTCAGTGTTCGTCCTGCAGCTGCTGCTGTGATACCAGCTGCAGACGACGGCTGAAGGTCAACGAGGCCATGATTGTTGGATTGCCAGTTTCAGGAAGTTCCAAAGGAAAGTTGTTTGAAGCACGCTGAGTTTATGTCTGTTTTATTTCTCACTGACTCTTTTACCCACACTGACTGACAATGACTACATCAGTGGAAAATTTCAATTTGAAGATCATCGTCATTTCAGTCAGAAAGAAGTAAGGTGTGTGTGATCAGAATGTGACCTCTGAATGAACTCACAAAGAGTAAAAAATAAAGGTAAATAGAGTTAAGGAGACACGAGAGAAGGGATTTCTTCAGGGATTATACCTGGATTTTTTTCTTTTAACTTCTGTCAATCAGAGGTTTATTTTCTCCTTTACATCTGTCGTGCTGCTGTCAGCTCGGTTAAAAATATCAGGGCTCATTCTTCCTTCACAGGAGGAAGCCATTAGCTGCCATTTATTCCTGCACACCTGTCCCACAGAGCATGTCTATAGACAGTACAGTCGTGAGACTGCTTTTAGTCTGCGTCCTGGATCACATGTTCATAGGCTAATATCGAAAAAAAATACACGTCATCTACTGTACGCGTCGCAGCAGTCTGGATGTTTGTTTAATGTGTCAAACTCCAGTCTTTGTGTTAGATCTTGCTTTTTAAATTGCATGTAAATACAAATATGTAAATGATTTGTTTCTGCACATTTGTGAAAGCACTTGGAGACACATTTCTATTAATAAATAAACTTTAACCTGAGCGTTGTGACTGCAGAGCATCGTGTGCGACTGAACCGCGGCCAACATTAGCAGAATGTAGAAGAATTTGGGGAGGCAGGCGACGAGGCAGGATGCAGCTTTCTGGATGAGTTGTTGTGATTGAGTCAAGTATTTTGGGACACGAGTGGGGGGAGTCGCAGCAGCACAGATGAGAGTTGGACTGATTCCCCGGTGGGAAACGGTCTGATTTTGCGGATGTTTTCAACTGTAAAAATGCTGCAGTCGCTCAGACGAGAGAACAAGTTTGAGGACCGGTTTTGTATAATGCATTCTCTCCTAAAACAGGTCATGGAGTGTCTCATCTCAACTCAGCCGCCCTCTTGCGAGGGTTCATCACCCGCCTCTTGCATAATGCATCCAGCAGCTCTGCCACCCAAAAGACTACAACACACAAACAGATAACAGTTAGCCTGTAGGAAGATGGAGGCTCATTCTGTCTCCTATCTAATGCCATGAACACCAGTTTGAAAACACAAAGTGAATGTGGAGGCAACATCTGCTTTGATGATAATGATTTTTTTTTAAGTGACCTCCAGACCTCTCTCTGGTTTTACAGAGAGTCGTAGCTCAGACTGTGATTTCTATGGCGTCTGGTTACAGATTGAGGTCTCTCTCCCTCCAGTCATGTCTCTCACTTCCCCCTCTCTTTTTGTGGCTAACTCACGTTTCCTCACTTTTATTTTTGTCTTTCCCACCTCGCTCCTCCCTGCGGTCCGATGCATGAAACTCTGCATGCATCCATGGCTAACACTTGTGAAGCAGTTCATTAAAAACTGATGGAGCAGCTGTATTTCCCTTTGGAGACACATTTCTAAATGACATTAATTATAAATCTGTTTTATGATGAACATTGGAAATGAAATCACTCCACTACCTTCTGATGTTTTATAATGGTGAGAGAAATATCATCAGTACATGTAGCTGGTATGAAATGGTTGATACACCACAATAGATGAAACTGAACTCTTTTTGCCTTTTTCTTCTTTTTATTTAAGACTTGCAGAGCAGGCTTAAGCATCAATATAGGGAGATTAAAGGCGTGTCTACATCTGCTGCTTTATATAAATCTGATGAAAAGAACGTGCATGCATCTGGTTTTAGTTGTAGTCAATCTACATTTATTCATCTCGCTCCAGGAGTTAGATGTGTGTTTTCTGCCACATGTCGCAGAAGGGTGAATTCATTTGAGAGGAGCTGAGTCTCTTGTTATCGTCAGTGACGTAGCATGAATCACATCATTAGGACCTCTCCCTTACTGCAAAAGTTGCTGCCAGAAAACAGGGCTGGAGTATCAGAGCACTGTCAATGACACGGCATGATTAGGTCTGAAAGACAGGATCACAAATATATTTAAAGAACAATATCAATACTGGCTCACTGTTGCTCATCTCATGGACTGCAGCCAGAGAGATGACTGGCCAAAATATGATGATAAAAGAGTTTGTGAATGAGTGGAGCTCTGACTATGTGGGGAAGTGGAGCTGCAGTGGGGAGAAAATAGCAGAAATGACTTTTCATCTCCACTTCCTATCACCCTCTCTCTAAAAACCATGTGTGGGTTGATCTGAAGTATTTGAGAGGTGCCCACATCCTCATGTTCTGCTTTTATCAACATCAACTTATGTGGTGTGTGTGTGTGTGTGTGTGTGTGTGTGTGTGTGTCATGAAGTCGTTTTGTTTCTCTTTGAATCAATGATAAAATACTTCAGCAACAAAATGACGACGAACAATTTCACACACACTGACTTTACAACAAGCTGCCTCCAGGCAACAGAACACCTGTAGCTTGTTGCTGTTTGTTCAATGACAATCCAACCTGTTCACTCTCACACACACACACACACACACACACATAAATATATATATATATGTATGATGCACTGTTGATAACCACTGTTATATCCAGTACATCATCTGAAATCTTCCCTCCTCCGACAAAGTCTTTGATTTGTGCAAAACTGATCAGCTGGAGTTAATATGAGGCTTCAGCAGGCTGTTTTAGTGAAGCTGAGTGGTTACTGAAGCAACCCCTAACAGACATTATCCACTGATCAAATCAATAGATACTTGATGATCAGCTACTTTGACGTATGAAAATTGAAACATCTCTACAGACCACAGCTTGAAAGTTAATTTCCAAAGTGCTACACAGCATATCTATTTTGTGTGGAAAAATAATGAATTTCATTATTTAATATCTTATAAAATGTAGAGAATTGTTATCAGAAACGCACTGAGGACGAGTTACTTACCATGCTTGAATGAGCACAATAGTTTAGTTTCATTTTGTATTATCAGTTGTTTGTTGAAAAAAGTGTCACAGGCGGATATGACGGATTTTCCACCGCGTTCGGTCCGAGGACAGAAAGTGAAGACAATAAGGAGCAAATGGCGGCTGGAGGAAGATAAAGAAAGTATTAAAACAGTCAGTGAGTCACTCTAACCAGATTCTTTTTTTAACTATTTCAAAGGAGAAAGAGCAAGAGACAGTTTTATCTCTGTTTTAGAGGAAGGAGAGAGAGACTGAGAAAAAGAGGTAGAGGGATTGATGATCAGTATTTCTGTGGAAAGAAGAGACAGTGTTATCATCGACTCAGATAAGGGAAGTTATCGGTGCCTCAAAATACTCAAAACAGATTAATATTTTTAAAAATATAAATCAGGTTGGGGGGGAAGGGGTGAATTTTAAAAGCACTTTATTAAAGTTGGTTGTACTTGAGCTGCCACATTAAGAGAGATACCATAAAAACAAAAAAAAGGCTTAAAAGCAAGTGTTGCTGAGTTCATTATGTTTTTGTGATCCCCCGTCAAATAAGACTAGAAGCTTGCCTGTTAGCCTGTTAGCATGTTAGCCATGCTATCTCCCACAATTTACATGTAGAACCCAGCCTGTGCTATTTCCTGTCCCGTCTGCTTTTTTACCTCAGCATGCGAGTAAATTTCGTCAGATAAAATCCGATGTGACCACAGCTTTAATCTGCTCAGCTGCGGTAGCTCTTTGTCACACCTCAGCTGGTGTAAAATTCTAACAGATGACTTCTCAGTCCAACTGGGTCAATACTTTGAAGGTGGACACGTTCTTTAAAGGGAAAACTTCCCTTTAAAGATATACTTCTTCCATTGATATACAGATATTTGCTGTGTTGAAAACCTGTGGTCGTACGAGCGAAAAAACCCTTTACAGTTTTGAAATATGTAAAACTTTTGGTCCCAGAACAGCTATAGCACCACTCACATATCACCAGTTTCTGCACTAGAATAACTCCCCACAGTCATTCTGGATAAACACCTCCTTAAGTTTCCTATAAAGCGCCAACCTCCCAAATTAAAGATATAAACACAGAAGAAGAAAAAAAATCTTCCCTCTATCTCAGCCTTGGCTAACACTCCTCTGCTCTCCACAATTTCCCCCGGCACAGAAATTGGTCCCTTGATGAAGGATATGCTGACCCTTCACCACAAGCATCAATCAGCCTCGTTATCTCGCCCGCTGTGTGCCTCCTGAAGGAAAAGTAATATCTAACTGCTTGTATTGAAAAGCCTGCTGCTAAAGCACTTTTCTGCTCCTCTGTCCCAACACTCACATTCCTAGCACTGACTTCTTAAGATACAAGAATATTTTCCAAAATGCAGGGAGCTCGTTAAAACAGACGTCTGTGGAGACAGAACACAGTGTAGTACTGGCTCCATTATTGCAGCTACAGGTAGTATGACGTTTATAGTATTTTACTATATGAAAATAAACTTTATTTTGTCATTAAAATGTCAACGATCCTCTGGTTCCAGCTTTTGAAATCACTTCAGTCTGTTCTTACTGGTGATGTGACTTCACTGGCTTCAGACAGAACCAGAAACACTCTCCTCCACCGTGGGGAAAACCTGTGCTAGCCTACACTGTATGTTCCCCAGACGACCACAACCTATTTACACTGCTCCTCACCAAAGACAGAGTTTGACATTTCCATGGTCAGACTCATATCTTCAGCTCACTGATAAAGTTATTAATATAGGTAAATAGTGTAAACTAGTACAAGTTGTCATGGCTGCTACTTTATCTCCACAGTTGTTTCTGTCTGATTTAACAGGCCTGGTTATCTCTCTACCAACTTTTCCACCAGTTGTCCTCAGAGTGTTCCCGCCCTTCCCACTCACCTGATCCTCCATCTGTGTGCACACCTGCCTCTCATTAACTCATTAACCTCCTCAATATAAATACCTGCACTAGTCCTTACAAGGTTATCTGCTCTTCCTCCTACCTGTGCTGCCTGCTTCTGGTTATTTTTGTATCTTTGGCCTGTTTGTCTGATCCCTTTTGGTTTGCCTCTGCCGACCACCCACCTGCTGCCAACCTGTGTTCTGCCCGGACGCTCTGTCCCAACGATTTTTCTCTCAGTGCTGATTACAGAACCTCACCTCAAAGCATCTGCTGATGCAGCTCTGATCCAATACCAGTGCTCCCTCTCTCAGATTTAAATCTGTGTTCACACTGTGTGGAACCTGTATTTTTCTTTTACGTAGCATGAACTGAAACGACCTGAAATGGCCTGTTGACTGAATGAATGTGACTGAACCCTGAGTTTTATGACAAGGACAAAACAGCAGTAGTTAATGTGATCATAGACAAACTGAGTAAAGCTTCCTCTTATCCTACTATCCTCCTCTGTTTAGTCTGACTCTGCTTTTAATTGTAACACTGTTTACGGCCACTAGAGGGCAGCACAGTCTCAATTTGTGTTAGCAATGTCAGTCAACACTAGAAAGAGAAAGAAAGACCTAATTCTCTGTTCATTTTCTGTCAATGTGCTTTCACAAGACAGTTTTTACAAACATCTACATTGTAAGGAGCTGTGCAATACCAAGAAAACAAGCATAAGGTCTGAATGAAATGTTTAATACCCTTGGGTGCTCGGTAAAGTTAACATTACCAGCAGCAGAGAGAGGGACAGAAATGATGGGGAGTAGATGTGGAGAGAGGAAATCCAGAGGAAAAGAGGACAAAGAAGAGTTAGATGGAGGAGAGAGAGGAGCAGATGAATGGAAAGGTGGCTTCCTCCTTTATCAGGTTAGATAAAGGGGGGATACATAAAGGGGAGGATGGTAGAGAAACAGAGAGGTACGCTGGGAGATGGAGGGAAAGAAGCAGAGCGAAAAAACAAGATTGCAATTTTGTGAATGAGAGGTCGAACTGCCTGTCGACCAGACAGGTTTATCAGTTTGTCCCTGCAGCGACAGAAAAACAGAGCAAGACTGACATCTAGTGGAAGGACAACTAACAGCAGCTTACCTTTGTTGTAACTCCATCCAGTTTTCTTCTCTTGGCTGATACCTATAAAGTAAATGGTGCATTGACGAATACTTGTATTAATTTTGGTATCATATTGTTGCATATGTTAACTCTGTAACTGCATAAATCCAATATATAGTAGTAATTCTACTCTGCATTTCCTCTTGTTTAATACTCCAGATCCTCAACATTTATAATTTCTACTTTGTGGTAAACTCTGACAGAGTGCAGCCGTGTTATTTGTTCTAGTTCAGCTTTCCTGTGATTCCTGTGAGAGAATCTGGATGTTTGATGGTTGAAATAATGTCCATCTGATTACACAGAAATGAATCTGCGGTGAAACATTGTGTCACTGGGAGAATTCTTTACTCAGACCACAGCAATAACATTGATTTGTGTGAAAAATGGCCCTAATAAAACCTATTCAGGGTTGTCAGGTGATTATGAGAAATCACTTCACATCTCCAAGTGATATTTATCAAGCTAATATCTCCTGAGAATGTCCAGCAATTTGTCATAATTGCATAGATTGGATGGTGATTTTAATCCTCTGGGAATCTTCTTCCTCTCCTCCAGTTGAACATCTTTACATAACTGAAGTTCAGCTTATTGGCTTTTCTGATGATATAACCTCCTGTTTTGGACCTTTGACAGTAAATTCTTCAGTCAGAAACATTTAAAGTCCTGCTCTCTTAACCCAGGAAATACGATTAAAATTAGATCAGTGCTGCACAGAAATACAATCGAGCAAATCCTCCATGTCATCTCCTCCTACTTAACCAGACCTTAGTCAGAGAGGGGACAGATCAGAAAATGCTCTGATTAACATTTTTACATTTACATCAGCGAGGCCTCGTTTTAGATTTCATATCTTTTATCCATATTTTCAGCATCAAGTGAAATATCTTTTATTGACATAAACGACAAACAGAACACACAATGGTAAGTGACTGTATATTCATCAACAACAGCAGCTCAAGCTGCTAAAATCACATCTTTACATGAAACTCTTCCCACATATTAATATTACTATCTTCACATTAGACTTTCATAATGCCACTTTTTGCAATGTTGACCTTTTATCTTGAGTTAAAGACGTAACAGAGTAAATTGTTCTCTGTATTTCTAAAACTCTTCCCAGGCCTTGTCACATACACTGCTCTGGTGGTTTCTTTTGGCTAAGTTACTGATCTTCCTGTCATCTGTTTGTTCCTTTTTAAAGCAGAAATACCATAATATACTTAATTCAAAAATACCACGCTCAAAAATATTTTATAGCCAAGCTAAAAACATGTCTTTGTTCATGAAAAGTTGCATTTTATATATGATTTTAGTTCAATAGCAAACGTGTAAATTCTGACAATATGTGTGTGTCTGAAACACACAATCACATAGTCCAGAAACTAGACAGGTGGATGTGTTTAAAATGACACATCTCTCTGTTTTGAACAGTGTACATGTCATTGTAGACAGGTCAGCACATCTCCTGCTCAGCAGCAGTTACTGGCCTCCTGCATCTGTTTTTCCCCTCCCAGCCACAGAGGGGCGCTGTTGATCTTGGCGCTCTGGGCCCTGGCCTCTGTCGACTCTCTCTGCATCCCCCCTCCCTCACTGGCCAAGCGCTTGTGGATCTCAGAGGCCATGGTGAGGAAAGCCCTCTCCACATTATCAGAGCTCTTAGCGCTCGTCTCCAGGAAGGGGATCTTAAGAGACGAAGCCAGGTCCTGGACAAAGAGGTGGATGAGGACAAAGAACAGAGGAGGGAATCCAGAGGGGAGACAAAGTTTAACAAACAATAACAAATCTTATTAATATGCAAAAACATCTCAACATATCAATACCACCATTTAAAAATACTTCAAAGTAAAGGTTCTCCATTCAAAATTCTATTAAAGAGTAAAGTCGAAGCAGTAAAATGGAGTCGTGTTAAAGAGAGTAAGTACTCATTGTGAAAATTAATCCTCTTAGAGTCTTAAATTATTGATGAGTTGACATGTAAGCAATTTAACATTGTAGGTGGTGCAACTGCTTTATATTCTGTTCAGAGCATCAACATTTATGAGTTTATATGTGACATATAAAAACTCTGCAGAGCAACTCTAGCCCTCAGATAAATGTAGATGGACTAAATAACTCTTCATGTAGCGCCACCAACAGGTCAAACTTTGCACCTGTCCAACACTTAAATACACAACAGGAAGTGTTAAAATAATGTCTAAATCAGCCGTACTTTAAAGTGTTGTTAAAATAGCATGCAAAACATTAGCATGTTAACAAGCTAACCATATGTCAGCATGCTAATGTTAGCATTAAGATCTGACTCTGGTAACAACATGGTCTTTCTACATTCAAGCAGCTCCAATAACAGAGTTGTCTCTCAAATCCACTTTTGTTTTCTGGTGTTAAATGAACATTGCAGCCTCACAGCCACAGGAGTGGTGGTTGGGTTTGTTTAACAGTGTTTGGAGGTGTTAGAGTTTCTCATTGCGCCGTGTGTAGCCTGTTACCTGAGCGGTGGCAGCGTCCACCACTTTCTTGCTAACGAGGTCAGACTTGTTTCCCACCAGCAGCCTGGAAACGTTCTCGCAGGCGTAACGATCTATCTCATCCAACCACTGCTTCACGTTGTTAAAGGACTCCTGTGGAGAAAGCAGGGAGAGAGAGGTGTGAAGCAGAAGTTAATATTCAAACTCTCCTGTTATGTTGATGACAAAAACACACACTGACCTGCTCAGTCACGTCGTAGACGATGATGATGCCGTGGGCTCCTCTGTAGTAGCTGGAGGTGATGGTTCGAAACCTCTCCTGTCCTGCTGTGTCCCACTAAAAGGACACACACCGAGTACAGACAAAAGAAATTAATGTCCCCCAATAAGAACCCCACTCTCCACCATCCCTTTGACTATATCTGATAAAGAAAGTCTTACAATCTGTAGCTTCACTGTCTTTCCATCCATGTCGATGGTTCTGATCTTAAAGTCTACTCCGATAGTGGAGATGTAGCTCTCAGTGTAGGTGTCATCCTGTGAGGATAAGGAGTTCAAAATAGAATCAATATCAAGCAATAAGGTGTTGAAGATAAAGTGTGTGTGTGTGTGTGTGTGTGTGTGTTAGAGGCCTACCGCAAAGCGAAGCAGCAGACATGACTTTCCAACCCCAGAGTCACCAATCAGAAGCAGTTTGAACAGGTAGTCACTGGAGCGTGGAGACACACACACAAAAACATTTGACAGTTCAGCCTCACCTGTCGGGACAGGAAGCAGTTCATGCGTAGATAATTTAATTATGATGATAAGCTTTGTAAACAGCTGCCTAATGCAAATGTTAAATGTCATATTGAATTCTTAGAAAACAGAAAACCAGGTTTATTTCCCTCCAAATAAACCACAGCCTTTCCGCAGTGCTTTGGTTTAGGAGTTGTATACGAGTGTAATTCCTAAGAGACAGTGGAGTCAACATGGCTGCCGAGAAGCATCCAGTCCTTTGAACACTCAGATTTGTTATACAGATCATTTATTTCTTTGCAGTGTCAGACTTTCTGACCATTAAAGACGCACAGAGAATAACAGAGTCTTAGTCAGTGGGATGAACACGCCTCCTTAGCTGCTGGATTATCCATAAACATGCGTTGAAGAGTTTGTTTTACAGTGTGTAATATTGTACCTTCTACACAGAATAACTTCTTTACGTTGTTAAAAGAAAACAAATCTCCCATTGTATATATTCAGAGAGTTGTGTTGGAGAAGTCGCTCTTTGTTGGTCAGGTGGTGTGGCAGCAGAACTGTCTCTCCGGCCTACAATACCCATCAGCCTCAGCAACAGAGTGATCTACCTCCAAGTTACTGAGAAGTGTCTCTGCAGAAAACTAAGCAGACGTTTCCTTCACAGCTCTGTGAGTGACAGTCAGTTAAAACTATAACTCTGCACACATACACAGAATTAAAGCAGTGTGTCTATACACTGTGTGCATGTGAACACTACATATCCAGGTCTGACATTCATTAATCAATACCTGGAAAACAAAGATGACTCGGCCGACAGAAACAAGGCTCCAGGATGTTAAAGGTCTTAAACTGTCTCCTTACTGTTTCCATGTTAAAGTTGGGATATCTGTGTCGTCCAGTGGCACACAGAGTGTGTAGGAGCTGAATATTTACGCCTCAGTAACACACTGACACACAGCATACAGAAAAGAAACAGCACTTACTACTCAGGATTCATGATTGTTGAGGTCGCTCCAGGTGACACAGGGAAATCAAAAATCCTTGAAATTGAATCCTAAACCTGCAAACTGTCAGATTAGCTCCAGCTCTGTTGTGTTGTGTGTTGGAGTCTGTATCTGTCCTTTTGGAGGGCAAATGGCAGAATAAGCCGGAGCTACCTATCTCACGAGCTGACGGATGAGCTGACTGGTTCAGATGCATTATTTATTAATAAAGAGCAGGTCAGGTTACACCGGGGACAGCACCTGGAACCGAGACGCCTGCACACACACTCAGAAACACACACTGCACCGCTGAGCGCAGCCACACCAAGTCTAAAATCCTCACTCGTTTCTTCACTGTTTTTATTCAGAGATGCTGCCTCCTGTGCGTCGCACGTCACTCGACCGACTGCTGCTCTGAAACTCACAAACAAACAAACAGGAAGTAGCTGAGCTGATTCACAAACTCAAACACAACGTGCACTGATCGGCCTCGTTCCTGTCAACACACACAGTCCTGCACTGTTCTCTAATGAGAGATGAATAGTGCTGTTGTTGTCACTGCTGCGTGTTGAAGCTTTATATTATCACTGCACTTTAATGGAATAATGGAGCTGTTAAACATTAACTGTGACGGGGAGGGAGCTGGAGTTAGTCAGCTGATAATTAAATATGGATCCATTAAAGCCATTGATCTTTGTTGATTTATTGATATTAAGCTTCACTGTGATTTACAAAACTACAAAACTATTGTTGGTTTAAGTTATTGAGCATGAAAACTGATCTCTCCTTGTTTTCTTTCCTTTCCTCTCTCCTCTCTTTCCTTCTCCTCTTCACTATAAAAGTTTCCTCTCTTTGTCCCTTCCCTCTCTTCTCCTTGTCTCCTTTCCTTTCATGGTCTCTCTTCTACTAATTTCTTTTTGACTCTGTTTCTTTCCTTTTGTTTTCTCTTATCTTTTCCTCTATTTGGCTTTTTTCCCTCTGCTTCTTTTCCTTTTCTCTCTTCTGTTTCCTCCCCTCCCTCACCTCTCCTTCCATCATTTATTTTCTCTTCTTTCCTTGTCTCCTCTCTCTCTACTTCTCCTCGCTTCATCTCCTCTCCCGCCCTTGTTTCCTTGCCTCCTCTCCTCCTCTCCTCCTTTTGTAGAAGTGGACAGAGGACAAAGTGAAAGCGATGCAGTTTGATTCACTGCTGATTCTCGTGTGTGACCCCCTGGTCACGGGAGTGAGCAGAGAGCAGGGGATTGTGGGATACGCGATGGCTGAGCAGCTGTTGTGGGGTCAGGGGTCAGCAGCCCTGACGACGGCCTGTTGCCGGGGCAGAGGCGGCGGCGCGGTGGTTGCTAGGGCAGCGATGGGCTTTGTGGCGCTCCCGATGGAGCATGGAGGTGGGAAAACTGGGGGAAGGGGCGGAGAGAAAGAGAAGAAATAAAGAACGACAAGAGAAATTAACAAAGAGAGAGGGTTAGAAAGCAAGAGGAAGGGTGGGAAAATGAGAGGAGAGAGAAAATGGAGCTGTATTCAAAAACCACAGAGATGGAGAAAAGAGAAGAAACAGATTCACATGAAGCTGATGTTGTGTTTCACTGCTGAAGACGAAAAGTCAACAAAAGGAGCAAGAGGTGAAGAAAGCTTCAGCACAAGCCTCAAATATTAAATGCGATTCATTTTGATAGGTTTAGGTATAGGTTTGTTGTTCTCCCTAAAATTGGATCTATGGATAAAAAGAGTTAGATTTTTATATGATGTGAAGACAAACATCATCAAATTAAAGCTGAGTGTCAGCCCTTTAACTTCACTGTCACTTACCTTCACTGTAAGTGTCTTGATATAGAAGAATAATGGACGAGGCTGAGACCAGCAGATCGGTGCTAAAGGACAGAGATAGTAAAAAGAAAAATGAATTAATGAGCTTTTACTGTGAATCTAGAACGAGTTCATTAATGGAAAACTCTGCAGTTCGTTGTCAGTGCAGCAGGGTGTTTGTATGGAATTAGAAATTAATACTGGAAGCAGATCTGGTCGTTACACAGTGTTTCACTGTATCTCAAAGTTTGTTCTCAAGTGACTTACACACACAGTGCATTTAGTGTGTGAGTCTGTGTGTGTGTGTGTGTGTGTTTGTGTGTGTCAGACAGAATGAAGGGTGTGTGAGTCAGGTTATACATAAACACCAGAGTGTGGGAGGTTTCTGTGTGTGTGTGTGTGTGTGTGTGTGTGTGTGTGCATGCGAGCGTGCAGGTCAGTGGATGGAGTTAAACCGGTCATTGTTCCTATCAGAGTGTGTCCCAGGAGACCTGAGGGAATGGGGATAAATAGGTGCTTTTCACTATTCACCCTTATTTTACCACGCTCCCTGGCTCCTGCATGTATGTGTGTTTGTTGTTTGTCAGCATGTGTGTGTGTGTGTGTGTGTTGAGCTGGAAATAAAGCCTCACAGAACATCTATATGATAATCAAAATAAAAAGCTGGTGGTTTTAAAGTGTTTACTAAACAGAAATGAAAAGTAGATGATCCAAAACCAAACAGGAAGAAGTCACATATGATTAATATTTATTTCAAAAAGAGGAAGGGATATATAAAGGATAAATAAAGGAAATAAAATAAATAAATAAAGGATAAAAAATAAAGCTAAAGCCTAAAAATAAAAACCAAAATGGAAATAAACTAAAGACATTGAACTAAAGCCAAAACAGAAAGGTGGAAAACGAAGCTGAAAATAAAACACGTATGTGTGTGTGTTTGTATCTGCCTGTGTGTGTGATTTATGTGGAGTTACTTTGTGTGTGAGAGAGAGAGACCATACAGGGACGGCCCTGAGGCCAATTAGACGACAGATAATTAACCTCATTGAAAGTGGATATTGAATGAAGGCCTTATTGTAGAGACACAGAGAGAGATGGAGAGAACAAGAGCTGAATATTCTCTAAATGTCAGCTTCTCGTTCCTGAGCTGTTTCTGAGAGAACATATGGAACATTATCTGATTATTCCGTTAAAGAGAGACAATTAATTTGACTTTTGGAGTAGATTTCATATCACCAGGGAAGCAGGAGTTTCCCCTCAACAGAAGGTTTTCTTCTTTGGAGAAATTTCCCCAGTTTGGAGTTTCCAGCTCTCCGTGCACTGCAGTCTTTGTCTCTGCAGCGAGTGTGTAGAGCATGAAGAGAGAAAAGGCCTCAACACAGAGCATCTTTCTAAATCTAAATGTGCTGGAAGTTCACCACCTCTGCAGCTCTATGAAACTTTCAACCTCCTTTCTTTCATAGTTTTGCTTTTACAGCTCGTGTTTGCACCATATTTCTGTAGCTTTGCTGGACTTTGTTCGCACTGAAACAACACGTTAAACCTGCTGCAAACTGAAGAAGCCAAGATGCAGAAGATTAAATGAGCAGATTAGACTGAAGTAGATTAAGATTACTTCTAATGAGTCTGAAGTCATGTTACATAATGTAGTTATGTAAGCAATTATACACAATGAGGTGTCCTGATGTATGAATATAATGGACAATTAGTGTTCCATTATGTTTCCATTATCTCTAACAAGCTTCACACTGAGTGTATATGTTTTAATCAACAGTGTTGTGTGTGTGTGTGTGTGTGTGGAGAAACTTTGCAGAAGCACAACATCAGAGAGCATCTCTCTAAATCTCCCGGCACAGTAGAAAGTTTTAGTTTGCAGAGTTTCAAATGATCGTGTAAACGATGCTGAGGTTTTCTCTGCTGTTTGTAAAGCGAACACCAGGATCTTAGTTTGGAGCTTTCTTCCTTTCTTCTCCCTCGTCTTTCTCTCAGTCTCTGTCTTCTTGTTTTATTTCCTCTTTTATCTTTTTGCCACTTCCTCCCCTCTGTATACGTGTGTATTTCTGTCTCGAGACGTTTATCTTTTTTCTTGTTCTTCCTCTCTTTCCACCTCTTTGTGTATGTAACCCCTCCCTCCCTCTCCCGCTCTCTCTCTTTCTCTCTCCAGTGACAGCTGGTCCTCCACTTTCCCGCCAACAGACCAGCTGTCCATACCAACTAGAGGTATTTGTAAGTGTGTGTGTGTGTGTGTGAAAGAGAGAGACATGGAAACTGACAGAGAGGAACTGCCTGTTATGCAAAACACATCACACACACACTTCACAGACAGGAAGCAACAAGACACTCATGTTAAGAGACCCCTCTCTTCTGCTGCAGGAAAGAATAAATACACAGTGAACACACACACACACACACACACACACACACAGCCAACAGTATTAAGTTATCAGAGTCTCTGTTGGCACACACAGTATTGGTGGTACTGACATCGTCCTCCTTTGATGTCCTGTTGAAGTGTGACTTCCTGTAGCTGGAGCTCTTCTCTTTGTTGGTTCAGCCACAGAGGCCAATGACTTTAATCTGTTCTAACCCAAATATATCGAACCAGGACAAAGAGGAATTTTACCTTCACACAGACGTTCAGATGTTTGTTAGCATGGTCAAACTCTGACGTATATCACATTATTTTATCATGTGGATACGTAAACCATAGCACCACCATGTGCTCTGTCATTATCTGTTACACCTGTGAGGAAGTTTCATCCTGACTGATTCCTCCTCACTATCACCTCCTCCTCAGCTTTGGTAAATAACAAAGGTGAGCTAACATTTGTCTTCTGGGTGTTCAGCACTGTTTCCCTGTTTGACATCATTCTCAAACATATCACTCTGAAGTGGACTCTGGTTCACGTTCCCTCCTGGTGCATAGAAACCTGATCACATCAGTCGTGATGGAGAGAGTCAGTCGTGACTGGCCTCTTGATGGGAGCTTCTTCAGGACTTCCTCTCTGTGTTCACGTTCTTTTCATGAACCAATGAGCAGAGAGAACATGTGGCTGTTACTGATGCATCTTGGTTCGTTTGTTTGTTTTTCTGTGTGAGAGGGAGATGAACCAAAGTTTTCCAACTCTGACACCGACTGGAGCAAAGCTTCACTTTAACAGTAACTAAGCCAAATCCTGTGTTGATCCAGACGCAGAGAAAATCTCTTAAAACAAGTTATTCTGACGCTTCGGCTTCAGGCTTCATGTGTCATAACTTTTCGACAAACAACTCTGATGTGTAAAGTTGATTTCTAGACTCTCTGGAACACACACACACACACACACACACACACACACATACAAGCATTCGGATACAGTCAACAGTAAACCACATCCAGAATTCTGGCTGTACACTCTAACTGACGGCAGCTGTGTTCGTTAACCCCTCATCACTCAAACATTACCACACAGCTAACCGCACACACACACACACACACACACACACACACACACACATATGTGCAGTAAGCCTCGTAACACCCGTTGTGTCTCGTTAACTGCTCGGATTATCAATGTGAGGCAATGGATGTGGTCATAGCAGGCTCACTTGCTTATCAACGGCATGGGGCTACACACACACACACACACACCACACACACACACACACAGACACACACAGAGCTCAGTTAGCTCCACTGGTTCATGTCAGTGGCAGACACATGAAAACACATTCACATAAGGACACAGTGTGTGTGTGTCTGTCTGTGTGTTTGTTTTTATGTCTGCCATCAAGGTTTGTAGGTGCAGCACGCCACCTCTGAACCACACACACACACACACACACACACACACACACACATGTCTGTCGACCCTGTTTCTCTTCCTGTAGTAATTATGTCACCGTGCGTTTGGTCTGCAGACCTGTTGACGGCGGGCACATGTAATAGTGAACACACACACCAGTGCAGTGTTGCTTGTGTATCGTTCTCTTTATGTTGTGTGTGTTTGTGTGAAAGCGAGCGAGGGGAGAAGTGTGTGTCCTCTGCTGTCACATGACACACAGATTTAGAATAAAGGCTCAAACTGATCAGTCACATTCACTGTCATCCCACAATGCAATGCTCTCTCTCTCTCTCAGTTAGGGTTAGGGTTAGTGGCTCTACACATCTATTGATTTCTATATTCTAACTGGAAAAACACCTGTGTCTCCTTCCACCTGCTTTAAGTTTTATTTTGCATATTGAAACAGTGAAATCGAAGGATTTCTTCACTTTGTGAGGTGAAGAGTTCTTAAATCTATAAAAACCAAACCTCAGATCTCTGTGGAGCAATGAACACACACATGAAATAAATCACATATTTCTATTTTTGCCATCTTGTTGTGCTTCGTCTCCTGTAATGATTGAATGGCACCTGACTGGAGAATTAGCTCCACCAGCTGTTTATCGTCCTGATATTCCAGCAACAGTACTGAATGGAAACATAAAGGTCATAGGTCAGGGAGATTCCTGACCTGCTGCGTGTAAATCTGTATTTACAGCATCAGGACCCTGCTTCGTCCCTGTGATGAACATCCAGAGGCTGCAGATGAATCACCTTAGGTCTGACCTCTGCGTCTCACTGTCTCTAATCAAGACATTTTCCAGGGACAATGCAACACTGTACCAGTGACTGGTCTCTAATGGGGTCGGTGGAGGCCCAGTGTGGAAAACAGACGTGGAACAATAGCAGTGGAGGGGGAACAGTTCAATGGACTGTTGCATTAACTCTGCTGGTTCGTATTGTACAGAAAAGCAGGGCAGGAATTCCAATGGGAATTAATGTTTGTCATGGTAATGACTCTGTTAGATATGGCTGGATGGCTGCACCCATAAACAGACTGCTGTGGCTGCTGATGCTGTCGATGCGATGTTGTAGTTTCCTAATCTTCATCACAATGAGAATACTCACAATGGTCTGCTGGACTTCACTTTGTTTTAACCAGATGTCCCTGTAATAATAATAATAATAATAATAATAATAACTGTGTGTTTTAGATCTCAGGAATTTTACCTTCAACCACAGAAGCTTATGTCTATTTTTAGTTCCTGGACCAAACATAATGTTCATGTTCTGTCCCCTGAGGTCAAATATAAATATACATAAAACAGGTTTTATTAGGTTTAGCTAGTAAATCCCATTTTATCAAATCTAATCAAATGTCCTTTCTTGTAGTGGAGGGAAAGTCCAACAGTGGGGACTTCCACGTCTGTGTCAAACAGCATCACATTCACAACATATTTTATCTATAATTAAAGCCACAGTGACGACAAACTGCATGTGTGTATCACAGGTGCATGTTTGAACGGCTTGATTCATTTCCAGACAAATGCATGAATGTGTATTAATCCAGTTTCTTTTTTTCCTTCATGTCAGTAAAGGAAACGTGTTGCTTTTCCTCTGAGGTGATTTCAGGTGTATTGATGTTTTAATTCCACCTTAAACGTCCATTTAACTTTATTGACAAAGCCGCTGAAAGATCGGTCGCCCCCTCCTGTCCGTCTGTTCCCGGCTACATGATGTAATTTTAAAACATATGAGCTTCAGCCACCAACAGCTGAGGGCAAGAGGTGCACACACACACACACACACACACACATGACAGCCCCTGTTAAAATAACACAGCAGCAGCTGCTGAGGAGACTGGTCTCATTTAGCACCAAACAGCACCTCTTAGACTCACACCCCAGACCCAATGAGTGTGTGTGTGTGTGTGTGTGTGTGTGTGTGTGTGTGTGTTACTTCACACTGTATCAGAAGACCAGGGCTGTCTGGAGTGAACAAGGTCCAGTCTGTCTCTCTTTCTCTCACACACACACACACCTTAGCAAACCTCCACCAGTTGTGGCAGTTGACAGTTTGGCATTGGAGGTTTGTTTGTGTGTGTGTGTGTGTGTGTGTGTGGTGTGTGTGTGTGTGTGTGTGTGTGTGTCACTGAAGCAGGCATTTGTCCTCACAGACATTTGTAGTGAACATTTGAGTGTCTGTGCAGCATCCTCGGCGTGTCGCACTGTCCAGCAGCTTTTGTTCAGGTGATTAGATACTGACTTTCACCCTGACGCTGCTCGGCCCTCAGTCTGATTTTAATGTGACTTTAGCATCAGTGAAACCCAGCGAAACATCTGAGGAACGAGGATAACGACTGAACCTGGATCCTGGTAAATGCATTATAAAGAGGGTTTGTTTAGCAGGCGTGATATAGCACACATACTGTGAACAGACAAGTGTGGAAATGTTGCTGCGTTCCCACAGTTCAGAAATGAACTTGTTGAGAACAACATTGTGATTTATGTGATGCAGATAGTGACTGTCTGATATAAGTGTTCCCTATGGGGCTTACAGAATCTAATGGAAAATAAACAATATGAATCATTATCCTCCCAGCGTTAAGCAGCAGGCTACATAAGGTTTCGAACTTATGAAACCAACAAGTGTTACTTAACTTACTGCTGTTTAATTAGCTCCATACACCGAGTGACATCAGGAGTCAGGTGAGGCAGAGAAGAGATGCTGTGGTGGGCGAACGTTTTCTCAGGAGACCAGACTACAGGTAGACGTTTAGGTAAAAGGTCGTGCTTCAGGTATAAATAAAGCTTTTCTCAACTTTAACCACATAAAATATGAATCAAATACGTGCACGTGTGGTATCTGTGTGTAAACAGCATTGGTACTGCTACTGTAGAGTGTGAGATGTGTTGAAGTAGACCACGTGTTGAACACGCTGTGAGCATCAAAAACACTGACGGTGTGGAAATTAATCTTTTATCATTGTCTTTTGATAAAGAGGATTCTGCAGATTCTCTGTCCGCCTGTTTTTTAAGGCGATTTCCAGGCGATGTGATAAAATAATATGTGGATTATGTTCCCAGGGATTTAATGAAAGGAAGTCTTTATTACCCAGATGCCCCGAGGGCCCGCTGGTCACTGTGCTGTTGCATCATAGTGAGCAGCTGGCACCAAATGGCCTGTGTGTGTGTGTGTGTGTGTGTGTGTGTGTGTGTGTGTGTGTGTGACACGTTGCCAGATTCCAGGAAACAGGAAACTGAGTGGCGGGAAAATTACAGCAGCAGGGGGTCCAGTCTTTTGTCAAAACATAATCCAGTGCTTTTAACACTCTGCCCCCCCCCAAACACACACACACACACACACACACACACACACACACACACTGTCTTTCTTTGGTCACCATATTTTTCCAGGAGGCCCAACCGGCTGCTGCTCAAGAGTGAACTGAAGAGGGGAAGTTAGGGATTCCTTGTTGGGGGAGAAAGAGAGAGTGGGATGAAACAATGCTGTGTGGCTGAGTGTGTGTGTGTGTGTGTGTGTGTGTGTGTGCAGGGAGCGTCCAGTTGGTCAATTGAAAGGATTTAAGGAGCCATACGGTGCGATTGAGGATCAGAGGGAAAGAAAAGGAGCGTGGCTGTAGACCTGATGACCATGACTGTACGGAGAAAGAAAAACATGGTCGATGAGACGGCTCCTGTGTTATCAGTGCAGTGGGGGAAGCACTGAGTTCACTCGCTCATATTTAAACCAAACTGCAGCTTCAGCCCAGGCAAAATTTGTGTGTGTACCTGTGTGAGCAGGAGAGAATAATTTCAGTTTACCACGCATAAAACATTTTCCCAGGGACAGAAGTACAATTAGCAGAGAGGAAGCCGACTTGACGGATGGAGCGAGGCCAAAGACAAAGTGAAATATCCTCCTCAGGCAGTTTGTTGTGACATGGTTGTTTGTGCGACCTCACCAGAGTCAGGTCCGTGCACAGTGATTTATCCACCTCTGTATAACAGTCACCAGCAGCTCTGGGTCACCATTCATCTCTCGGCTTCAACGACATGTTCATTTCTCAACTGTAGTCACCATTAATCTCTATAACTTTTCACTTTAATCGGCCGTTTAAAACTGTTTCAGTCCTATCAGGCCTGGAAATATTTCCTGGCACCGTAGGAAAGAACCCATAAATCACCAGTTTAGAAGCAGATAGAGCTGCTGTGGTTCTGTGTGCTTTGGCGCTAACAGACTGAGGTTTTATTCTCTGCGCACAAAAAGAGCTCAATACTCCCAGCACAAATGAAAATCCATGTATCAGCAGGGTGTGGTAGATTTGTTAGCAGTTATTTTGCCACAATTTCAATTTTTCAAATGAGTTTTTGGAGCAAACAAATGCAAGAGAGCACTGAGGTGTCCCGATATACACAGGGAAACAAGATGATGGACGTCTGATGGCGGTGTGTTTCACTGAGTCGCAGAAAAAGCAATGAAAATCGAGCGTGGATGGACGCAAGAGAGGAACAAACAAACTAAATAATGGAGGCAGGGAAGTAGGAGCAAAGTCCCGCCACGACAAACAAGCACAGCAGGTCACAACAATAGGCTGTGGCTTTGCGAACAGGGCACTCGACGAGCACTCAGATCCACCCCGAAATGGAAATGACCTAAAAGAGCCAACTTCCATGACAATGGGCAGGCAGGGAGGAGATGAGGGTGAATATTAAAAGCAGGAATTGTTTTTATTTAGGAAGTCAGCAACACATCTAGAAACAATATCCCACTTGGGGAGAATGTGCATAGCAACAGCAGCTTAAGCTCATGGGTATTGTGGCGTTTAGAGCCATTAGTAAAGACAAACTGAATGTCTCAAACACACAACATAAACACATGCTATCATCAGATTATCAAATGCTCAACATTACAGCAACAGTAGAGGATAATTTGACCAGATACAGTTCACTGCACTGTGAGTCTCAGGATGAGTGATTAAGCCGGAGAGGACAGTTAGATCCGATCCTGTGTGCTGGTATTGTCCGTAATGCCTTCGCTGTGGTGTATATGGGGACATATGGAGAAGCCTCTGGACAATGGTGCTCTTGTCATGCTGGCCTCAACAAAGAGGCCAAGACAGGCTCAGACAGGAGGTCGACAACCATGCTGGAGTGTGTGTGTCTGTGTGTGTGTGAGAGAGAGTGTGTGGAGGTTTTGAGACTGGAAGTATTACAGTATACTACACAGTATATTACACAGTCTGTTCCCTTCCACTGCATTTAAAAAATGTGGGAAATTCCACGGTGATTTAAAGGGACCAGTTGTTGAGATATCTGCGTTCATGAAGTGTGTTTTCATGTTAAACCATCATATTTTGTGTTCCTGTGTCAGCTCTGTTAGCAGACATCACTTCCCATATTTACCTCTGTTGTCAACACATTGCAAACCATGACTTTCTCACTGTGTTGTGTCGGCCTGTGTCAACCCGCCGCTCCCTTGTCTCCACCCAAACCACTGCCAACTGACAAGGCCAGCGACGTTCTCCAGCCAAAGTTAAAGCAACCATCCGATCAAACCCGAGCTCTACATCAAATACTAATATCAGTTTTTATAGGAAAAGAATCAGCGTCTTTAAAGACAAACTTCCTGAAGTGCAGGCTGAATCTTTCTTTGCACCTTCATTCAGTAGAAACAAAGACATTTATCCACATGATCACACTGTGGTTTATTAGTTTAACCATCAAACTGACACTTCACATACTGAGCTTTGCAACCACAGAAATACACAAGAAAATCCTACACACACACACATCCCACAGTTAATGCCACAGACAGTTAATGGGGCTTATGTAAGAACAGATTCAGTTGCTATGTCACTCAGACCACAACAACACAGAGACACACAGAGACACAGAGAGAGAGAGACATAACAGATGAGTGATAAGATAACTGATTTATTTATCTGATTGCTCAGAAAAATATTAGAAAATACAGAGATGAGAGGGGATGATGGACAAATTAGTTTTTGTCCATGCTCTGTTTTTCATTAGCTACTCAACTAACATGCAGAGTGTGAAGAGAGAAAGAAATTTAATATAGTGGAGAGAAACATAACGAAAGTCAGTCTGTTACTAAACCAACTGACCACAGGGAGGAAACCACACTGGATTACAGTTATTTAACCCTGGAAACACACACACACACACACACACACACCACAGTAACGTATCAGTGATAAGACGTGTTGTGCGTCTTACAGTTTGTTTTGCAGCCTCTTTACAGTGAACTGTCACTCTGTTCTTGCAGCCACAAACAATCCAAACATCAGTCCACTAACGGCTCAGCTCTCGTACTCGTTCTCTCATATGAGCTGAAGAAATATTTGCCCCCCGTTACACTGCGACGGCTAAATTTACAAATTCTGTTTACATGTGAAAACAATGTCCATTCACACTTGTGTTTTCAGATCTGTTCCATAAAGATCATCCTCCACTCCAGTCTCTTCCTCTGTGCTGTTTACATTTCCTCTGCTCAGCTCCTCTGAACTTTGTGATCAGCACCTCGGCTCACCAGACACAACATCAACACTGTCTGAAAAATCCCTGTGGCGTCCACACAGAGACACAATGCACAACACAAACAACTGCAAAGAAATGGTATAATACACAACAAGTTTCAGTGAGAGTTGGAACCTAAACGTAACCCTGGATCTAATAAAGAAGCACCAGAGTCTGAGCTCTCTGGACAGGACGATCCTTCTGAGGAAACACCTCCTGGTTCTTCAGTTGCCATGCCTGCTGTGTAATGATGTAAATAGGTTATAGACGAGCAAAATCTTGCAATGCATGAAGACTGAAAACATAATAACATAATCAAACATCTCTCTGACCCACAACAGTGGAATTTTACCACCATTAGTTCAGACTTTTTGACTTTTGGTAGGGAACACTTACAGACTGCTCTGACTATCACTGGTCAACACTCTTCCATTGTCCTGGCTCTGAGCCGTCTTCACTGACCTGAATTTGCATTTCAACGCAACAACATACCGATGACTGTGAACGCATCACTGCTGAAGGAGTGGCTGGGTCACCACTGACCCACATGTCAGGACTTGTTCTTATCGCTCATAAATGTGGGGCCATGAATATAAAATATAAACTGAGATGAGCCTGAAGTTTGCTAGTTTAATTTCAGTCGGTTGCAACAAAAGAGTTCTGTTGTGGTCTGCAGTTAATAAGAGGCTTCATGAT
The DNA here is from genome assembly GCF_001640805.2 of Lates calcarifer. Lineage (NCBI taxonomy): Eukaryota > Metazoa > Chordata > Actinopteri > Centropomidae > Lates > Lates calcarifer. The sequence continues at coordinate 2,086,905 of NC_066853.1, forward strand.
AATAGAACTCCTTTGTCTCAGTGGACTTTAGTTTGTCCAGCCCGTCACTGTCTTTATTTCAACCAATGACGTCATCTTTTCCTCCTTCAGGCATCTCTGACTGAAATGTTCAAGAACTAAAACTCCATTCACAACACTGGGTGTGGTACATCACAGGCAGATCGTCAGTCTAACACATTCACACTCCATTTACACCTGCGGGCATTTTGGAGTTTCCAATAGACATGACTTTGGATTCTGTGGAAGAAACCAGAGCAGACGACATGAAAAGGGTCTGAGCTGCATCAATACACAATTTATGATGATGAGACATAATGTCACACTGGAGGTTAGACTGTTTTAAATAAGGCAGATGTATCAGAAGTAAACTTTTCCATCATCAGATTATCTGATTAAAAAGAAATATTCATCTGCACAGTTTCTGTATGAAAACATCTGGAGGAATAAACTGTACATGCGACATATGTTTGATGTTCTGTACATGTCAGATATAACTTTGCTGCATTTGAACTGTGCTAATGAGAGTAAATGGGTTTGGTATTTGCAACACTTGTCATTATCTCCTTAGCTGTATCGATGCTAAACAAAGTGAGGGGACGGCCTGTTAGAAAAAGAAGAATGCATCTTTAAGGATTTGGTAATGAATGGGTAGAAAAGTGGCTTCATTCAGCTCCCTCCTCTCCTTTCTGTGCCCACCCTGCCCCCCAGCACACCGTTACAATGCAGGACCCCTCCCCCAGCACACACACACATTAACACACACACAACTCCCTGCCCTGCCCCCTGAAGAGCACAGGCAGGGGGTGGGTGTGTATGGGGTGGGTTTCCCCCAACTATTTAAGCAGATTCCAGCAGATGGTCCAGAAACTTTCCTCCTGGACTCGCGCTGCTCTCTCTCCCAACTCCCTGTCTCCTTCACTTCAGACCTTCAGAGGGCCAAACTAAAATCTCGGAGGTTTTTCCCGTCCCCCAAACCTCGTCTCTGTCGTCTCAACTCCCCAAACACCAGACTTTTTGGACCCAGAAACTATTTGTCTCTCCCAGCCTTCCTCCAGCGTGGGATCAGACATCCAGCTCTTTCACTCTGCGAGGACGGTGGAGCGAACCATGCCCTCCGACTTTCTAACACCTTTCCTGGAACTGGATGAGGAGTTCTGCAAGGTGAGAGCAACCGATAAAAACTTTTATTTCCTCTGTGATCAGCTTAAGTCCGTCGCTGTGATGTCTCTCAGTTAGGGCAGTGCAAGAGTCAAGTATTAAAAGATGTCTTCATGTGGGGAAAGATAATGAAGCAAGAAAAAGTTACAAAACTAACGCATAATTTGTCGTTAGTGTTCTGTGGGTGTCATTCAGAGATATGGCCTCGTTAATGATGCAAGAATTTATTAAAATTCAAATGTTTGATTTGCAACTTATTTTTGTTGAAGTCTTACAGTTATTATATTCTCAAGAAGAAAACTTGTTTTAATATCATTAAGACTGCAGAATAAGTCTGTTAATGTTTCTTAATTTGGATTTAGTTCAAACAACATTTGCTAGAATACAACATGTGTTTTGAGTATTTTATACACACTGGGCTTAAACTGTAATCAGGAAAAATATTTAATGGAATTGGATTTTTTTTGTGTATTTTGACTTTATGTTACTTTTTTAAGGCAGTTCAACACAGTTTTCACTTTTTCAATTTTAAAAAAGGAACTGAATGAAGCCCTGTTGTCTCAGCTGCAGCTTTAAAATCTCCTTTCAGTTCGACCCCGCAGGTCTCGCTCCAGCGCTCTAGGAATGCAGAGAGCTCACATCTATCCCTCTCTCCTTTTGTGTGACAGAATTTCCGCGGCCTGGAGGCGACAGATGGCTCGTCTGTGGGCTCGCAGCACCAACGGCAGCAGCACAGTCAAAGAGTCCTGGGCTTTCAGCGTCGCCATTCTCTCTGCCCCGTGACCCTCCCCAACTCCAAGTTCAACAGCAGCAGCAGCAGCAGCAGCTCTGAGGTGACTGAGTCAGCCTGCTGGGGGCTCAACATGGCCTCCAACCAGCAGTGGAGCAGGGAGGGTCAGCTTCCCCGTTCCTCGCTCAGCCACATCCCCTTCAGAGTCGACCGCTCAGTCAGCATGATAGAAGGCAACGGCAGCAGCCTGGGAGGCAGAGAGGACAAAATGGCTAACATGTCCCCAACAGTGCTGCTCCCTCCACCAGGCCTCTGCCTCAGCAACACTTCTATCTCCTCCGCTGCTTCTCCCTCTGCTTCCAGACCTCCAGCCCCCTCCCCTCACATCTCCACACGATACAAGACCGAACTCTGCCGCACCTACGAGGAAAGTGGGACCTGCAAGTACGGCGCCAAGTGTCAGTTTGCCCACGGCCTGGACGAGCTGAGAGGCCTCAGCAGGCACCCCAAGTACAAGACGGAGCCGTGTCGCACTTTCCACACGATAGGCTTCTGCCCGTACGGCGCCCGCTGCCACTTCATCCACAACGCTGACGAGATCCACGGAGGCAACGCCGCTGCACCCCCGCAGAAGCAGAAGCTGAGGCCTCCTCTGCTGCGTCACAGCCTCAGCTTTGCAGGTTTCTCCTCGCCACAAACTTTCCAACCAGTTGAGGAGTCACAGCCTTCCTCCCTCCTCTTCACCAGAGCCTCCTCCGTCTCCCCTCCTCCATCCTCCACAGGGAGCCCAGAGCTCCTCTCCCCTCTCTTTCCTGAGCCGGGAGCACTGAAGCATTGCCCCTACCCTTTCTCTGGCATCCCCGACCTGGCAGGCGACAGCGGCGACTCAGCTCTGCGCTTCTATGCTGCGACCGACTCCATCAGCACCAGGTGTCCCGCCTCAAATTTCACCTCCAAAAACCCAAACCTCCCGTACCACCTCCCCCAGCAGCTGCCAGTCTCCCTGAGCAGCCTCCCCAGCCTTCAGCGCTGCTCCTCAGCCGACTCCCTCTCTGAAGAAGGCTACACCTCCTCCTGCTCCCTCAGCTCTTCCTCCAGCGGCACAGAGTCACCAAGCTTCGAGGGCCGACGTCTGCCCATATTTAGCCGCCTGTCTGTTTCAGACGAGTAGGGAAGGGTTTTACTGTCGGGCTGAATTTAATCAGGAATTGTTGGTCTGACTGTTTTAACTCTGTGTGACCAGGGTCACAAAAGATTAAAACATCAGGTTTTCAGTTCCTCCCTAAATGCAGCCAGGTAAACGTACCTAACTTTGTGCATATTGCATTTCTCATCCAAGCAGTTGTAGCGCTGCTCAGTGTTCGTCCAGTTTTAGCTGACTCCTCTCTTTGTTTTTGTTTTATTGTTATTTTTGTAAGGTTGCCGTTGTTACTGCTGTATACTGTTGTATACCCATTTTTAGAGAATACTTGGAGGGTACTTCGCTTAGCTCAGCATCCGTCCTCATGCTGTTCCTGCTCAGTGGGAAATTCTGTGTGAGAATTTCCTGTACCCTGATTTAAGATTAGTGCTGTTTGTCCTACGTATGACTGGTGTGCTATCCTTTTTTATAAAATAGCAAAGTTATTTGTTACAGATCTTCTTCTCTTGTTTTACACCTTACAAACCGTTTCAGTGATGCAGCACTTCTCCAGTCATGCTCAGAGCTCTCCCAGCTGTTTGAAAACGACCTCTTGTCCGCGAGTGAGCAGGGTTAAATAACTGTATGATGTCACTGATTGATTAATTGATTGGTTGTATGGCTGTGGCCACTTGAGTGTAATTGTCAGCCATCTTAACTGCCTGGCAAGGATTCAGCTAAGTGTAGGCAACCCACTGACTCTCTAGTTACCAAAGTCAAAGTTAGAGTTCCCCTAACCTGCTAGTACTGTTAACACCTAGCCTAGCCTTTAGCCATGACAGTTAACATACAGTGTTATGATTATTGTTATTATTTCTTAACACTTTCTTAGACTTATTTATTGCTTCTTGTATGATTTCTGTCAGAGTTTGCTTTGTGATTGTGTTTATACATTTTTTTTACGATGCCGGAGAAATTACGCTTTACTTATGCATTCATGTTGTCCGTCTGCTTGGTTTACGCTATGCAGAAGCTTTAAGAAGGCTCGTGGAGAGGAGAGGAAAGGAGGAAGAAAGACATTTTGGCATTCTACATGTATGTTGCCTTATTGGCTAATAGGCCTGGCAGAAATCAAGACTCACTGAGTTTTCACATCACGAGCAGCTCAGTAGGTTAGTGAGCGATCTATCAGTGAAGCTGCATCTGGGAGACATTCTCATTGGGCAGCGTGAGCAGTTGTTTGTGCTGTTGGTGTGAGCACACAGTGGGTCTACTCTCCTCTCCATTAGGCCTCACACCTCTGACTGTAATAACCTTTTTTTCCAGTTGTTGACTGCTGTTATGGAAATACAAAGCAAAACTGTGGTGGAGGACGGCTTCACCACACATTCAGTGAATACATTATGACCATCAGTTTAGGAGCTACACAACCAGAAAAGAATGTTCATTTGACTAATCTGTGAGTGTCTATCAGGACTGCTGTGTTGTTGGAAAAAACCCTGTGTGCTCTCTCCTCCTCCTGTGATGTAAACACACAGGTGAAAAGGTGACCTTTGTTTGTAGTTGATTTTTATCTATCAGAGTTGCCTTGATGACAATGTGTTTGTAGGTCGACCTCTGTTGCACGCTAGCTAGCTAACTGTCTGAGTGGCAGGTGAAATCAAGCGAGTTCAAATGAAATCAAGCAAAATGTTTATTTTGTTCTTGTCATGAAATCGACTCAACTTGCCCTGACGAGTCCAGAGATGCTTGTTGCTGTTGTAGCTTATCGTTAGCTTGACTTGACAGCAAGCCGTTTTTTGTAACTTTTGTTAACTTAAAGTCTTATTTATTTTGTTTTTCAAAGCAAAACCTATATTGTGTTGTTTGATATTGTGTGTTTTGTTTCACATAATTTAAGTGCATTTATTGTTTACATTCCATGGGTTATGTTGATATCCTAGCTCTTTATCTTAATATATTTGTCCATCTTTATTTCAAAATAAAAGTCTTTGAAAACTTAGCTTGTATCTCATTACATTTTGTGTCAGTTTGTTATACAGCACACAGGATCTAGAGTGTTTTATTCCACTTTTATCTTCAGCACTTATGGGTCAAAAAACAGGATTAAACTTGAGCAAAATAAAATGCAACATAAATGTACAAAAGAATGAAATCCAGTGTATTAGTTTAAGACTTTTCTCCCAAATGAGCAACTCCAAGACCCAGATCACGCTTGGCATCTCCACATGTCCCCCGAGCAGATCTCACTTCCGAAATAAACGCAAACATCGAAAGACTTTTGGAAATGTTCAGACATTGTGAACAAAATCAGCTCATGTTATTTGGGGAACGACGTGTTTGCACTTTCGTAGAGGATGTCAGTTGAGTAGGCAGTCCTTCACTGTGGTTTATGTGTACATACAGCTAAAATAAAGTGTCCAAATGTGGCCCAGACCAGCTCCGAATGTGGTCTGAGCGATCAGACTTTAGTGCGTTTTTGGTGCACTCATACCTGTACATAGAGCTGTCCACTTGTGTCTTCGTTGGTGTCGACACTTAATCATAACCTGTCTCACATTCTCTGCTCACTCTCATCTCTTTCCTTAGCTCTTAAATTTGACTCCCAAAATCTCTTTGTATTACATAGTTCCAAGAATATCTGGAATACGAGTGCATGGACAAGCAATCAAGGTGTAGGTTTTAGTGCGGAATTAAAGATTTCAGTGGAAACTTACTTTTCTTTTGGACTAGATTTGTTCTTAGATAAGTAGTAACTGCGATGAATAGCCTAAATCTTCAGGATTTGTTTTATTGTTTTGAGAAAAATAGGAATGATGGGGTCAGATTCCAAAAGTTAGACTGATGTAAAGCTGATAATGCTGAGCAGAAAATCTCTGTGGTGTTGATGGAGGAACACAGTTCACATTGTTGGTGAAGTGTTCCCAGGAGCATCATTTTAAAATGCTGCTGCTGCTCCTTGGTATCCTTTACGATCATCTGTGTCTGACTGACACACAAAAAGAACAAAGATTAACTCTTTCGCTTACTTGCGTTCAGGGAATCTCCCAGCCCTCCCCTCTGTGTGTGTGTGTGTGTGTTTATGTGTGTGTTGTGTGGGAAGAGGAGTGAGTTTTGTTGCAACTCGTCTGAACAGACCAATTTAGAGTGAGTGACACTGAGGAGAATGTTTGGGCAACAGATGCTCAAACAAAGACTTCCCAGCACACAATGGGACACAGAGATACTTGTGACTGATTTCCATCTATTCACACAAAGTGGAGCAGAAGTTGAGGTCCTCCCCTGTGTGTGTGTGTGTGTGTGTGTGTGTGTGTGTGTGTGTGTGTGTGTGTGTGTGTGTTGCTTGGATTAATACATTAATCAGTGTGTTCAAAATAAAACATGTCTATACTGTTTAATCTATAACAACACATTTTAAAAACTTATTTAAAATCAAAGTTATTGTCATGGCTCTGTTAAAAGTTTGACGACAGGAGAAACAGAAAATCATCGAGAGACACATAAAAATGATTCCAACTCCTCCACTGTACAGTATATGTGAATTTACTGGTAAAATATATTTGAAATTAATCTCATATTGGACGTGTTGCAGTGTCTGTGGTTGTTTTATCTGAAGGCTAAAAAAAAGTTTTGCCAAGTATTTTAGCTGAAGAAAATCTGAAAAATATGTTCATGTATGTGTGTGCACTCTATAATGAAGCAGTTGGGGTCCTGTGTGTGTGTGTGTGTGTGTGTGTGTGTGTGTGTGTGTGTGTGTGTGTGTTGGCATTCAGCTGTGGGTGCAGCCTGAGGATTTCCCTCTGGTGAATGAATATCAGTAGAGTGAAGCAGGAGCAGGCTCCCACAACCCCCATGGCTACTTACCATTCAATACCCGTGGTGCTGTGTGTGCGCGCATGAATGTGTGTGTGTGTGTGTGTGTGTGTCTGTAAGACCTTAAAAAGGCCAAGGGCCATCCCTGTGCAGCCCCTCGACCCCTCCCTCCCCTCCTGGTCATGCAGGCCCTTTGTGTTCCCCTGCTTTCCCTTTTCAGTCGAACATCTGTATGCTAATGCAGCTCAATGGGAATGGGCTGGAATCAGCCTGGGAGAGAGGGTGAGGGGCGGCTTCCCTGTGTGTGTGTGTGAGTGTGTGGATGGAGATGGGTGAATAAAGTGATTTGGGAGAATTCAGCAGCAGGAAAGGGTTTGTGCCTGGCTTACAGAGAGACGAGTGAAAAAGAATTATTGGTTAACGGGTATCTCAGGAGGGAACGGTTGGGGTTAGGGCAAAGTTAAAAGGAGGTGTGTGTACAAGCGCTGTGTGTGTGTGTGTGTGTGAATGTCTTCAAATACCACAAATAAGACAGCAGTTGTGTTGTGGTTAAAGTAGAGATGGAAGCTTTAAAACCTGTCACTGTTGCTGTTCAAGCCTCTAAAACTGAGGCTTTTGGAAACACTGCTGGTCCCATTTTAGTCTGAAAACTCTGAGGTTGTGTTTTAGTCTGAACGGACAGAAAAGGAGACTTTTGGCAACAGTGACACCCACATTTGCTTCAGTAACAGTTCCACCTCAGCGTTGGTTCAAGCAGAGAAATCTCTGGTCTATTAGTGTGCACAAAGCTTGAAATCAAAACGTCAGCTTCCAGCTCAAGTACAACTACAGTCTGGAAATCGATCGTGGTTCTAGCCTTGAACGGTTCTGTGGAAAGGACGAATCAAGCAGAGCATTTTACATGAGTATAAAACACATCTGGAGGGGATCTTTGGACGGCATTCAAAAAAAAAAAATTCATGCACCTTCCTCCTGAGCTTCTGCCATATAAATGAAAAATCCAAGACATTCAATAACAACAGTTTTTGTCAGATATTTAACTAATATTTTACGGATGTGTTTGGGATATAACACTGACATTTGTGTTGAGCAAAAACTTAAATCAGTAAATCTGTAATGCTAGTGATGCAGTCAAGATGGATGTGATGTTCGACAGGGGAGTAGAGAACAGTTGGTGAGCGTCACCGTTCAGTCATGACCACAGTGTTTCCCCTGTGTTTCCTCCTCCCGTGTCTGTGTGTGCGTGGGTGTGGCTTACTCACCTGGTTCCTGGCTCAGTCTCCACACCTGTGCCCAATCAACTCATCAGCTCTCCTGCTCAAATACCCCAGCTCACCACCCACTCACTGCCAGACTGTTACAGCTCACTCACTCTTCTCTGTAGACGTTACTGATCAGAGCAAACATTTTGTCACAAGCACATTAAAATAAATCGTGTTGGCTGACAGATTCCCACCAAACTGTACCTGTAGCAACTGATTAAACATGTTAAGCTTTAGTTATCTTCCACCTTTGTGCAGCAGTTGCACTGTTTTGTTTTAACCGTTGAATGATTCAACAACAACTGCCTGTTACATAAAGATTTAAATCAGGTAACTTTCATGAAAGCAATAAAATTGTTTGTATTTTCATCATTACAGGGCTTCTCTAATTTCAGTCTGACAACCTGTGGCTGAGAATCAGTAGAGGCAGAGAGGTGGCGCCATCTAGTGGAAGCTTTAGTGAAATACATGTTTTTCTCTCTCTCTCTCACTTCACATGTTTTCATTGGTGAAAAGTGTTTTATCCAGGACTCTTTACAGGGTCCTGGAAAGGGTTCATTAGTACCATGTTACAGTTAATTGATTAGATTGTTTATAAGATAATAAATTAAATGTTTTTAAAAAAACACCAACAAATGTGAACTTCATAGGACTTCAGTTGTTGATGCTTTGGCACGATTCTCAATCAGACCAATAGGTGGCGCCTGTGAGAAGCCTCATAGAGGCAGCGCTGCAGGTTAAACCCTGCAAGCTAAAGTTATGCCTCTGTGTTTTATAGATTCAGACCACGGCAGGATTTACAAATACACTGCCGCCCTGACACACACCAGGCCTGGGGGGGCAACAGAAGTGGAGGAAGCAGCTGATATTTCTCACAAATCAGATTTTTCTGAATGCTGTAAACAGGGAATTTGCATTAGATTAAATTAAGGGATTAGACGATGCTCAAAGTCAAAAGAGGAAATAAACACAAGCAGGCAGACAGACTCTAAACAAACTCCAACAAACATAACAAAGGCCATCAGACCCCATGCACAAAACATTATGTGTCAGTGTGACTTTTAACTGTACTTCAGTCGTCTTGTTGCGCTCCCTCTCACATGACTGTAGATGTGAATGTTGCCCTGAACATAACTGTGAAACTACTTTGGGGAAATAATTCAGCCTTTATCAGCTGAAATGGACAATTCCAGACATCAGATTTTAATGGCCCGATGATCCAGTGGTTCTATCTGGTGTCTACTCAGTGAGCATGTCAACAGCGTAGGAGAGCTAATCCATTCATAGTTTTTAAAACAATAAGAAGTATTTTTGTTTCACTAGGAGCCAGTGTAGAGAAACCAAAACAGGAATGATGTGCTGCAGGGCTGGAGAAAGAGTTTAGTTTCACTGGTTGCATTGTAGCAGCTCTACAGGGCTCTACAATAATATCAGAGTATCTATTACACACAACCATTTCACACCGGCTACATGTACTAATGATATTTCTCTCATGATTAGAAAATATCAGAAGACAGATTTATTGTTAATTTAATTTATAAATGCATCTTCAAAGGGAATTCTGCACATATTTGTGTATAAAATCACACAGTTAGTAAAACTAGTTACACACCCAAATAAAAGCCATTCTGTTTTTAAAGATAGCATTTTATGTTTGGGAACTGGAATTCATTGACATTAGATAGGAGACAGAAGGAACCTCCATCTTCCTACAGGCTAACTGTTTTCTGTTTGTGTGGTGTTGTCATCTTTTGGAAGGCAGAGCTGCTGGAATGCGTTACGCAAGAGGCGGGTGATGAACCCTCACAAGAGAGTGATCTGTTTTAGGGGAGTATGTATTACATAGAACCAGTCCTCAGATTTCTTCTTCTCTCTGAGTTGTTGCAGGAACTATAGGAATCTAGCTCTAGTTCTGACTTGTCTAAACAAAGTGTGTGAGGGCAGAAATGATTATGGCTGCATACACCACATCACCTGCTGTTCTAAAACCCCAATTCCTCATCCTCGCCAGATTGTCTGATCATGCTAGTGGTAACCATAGGCAGTAAATAAAATATAGACAGTCTGTGGTGGTAACTCTCCAGGCACTCAGCTTTGTGCAAGTACTGAGTTATTTTCTTGCTTGTCCAGTCTGCTAACTTGTCTTTCCAGTGCTGCAGATTTTTATGTCCTTTTTAAGTTTCAGTATCGCCCTGAGGCAAGTTCATTAAGGAGAGGACAGGTTTAAAACAGGGGTGTAACAAGCCAGGTTATCCAAATAATCTTACCTCACTTTGGTGTGTATATTCAACTCTTTTATCACTCTCTTGTTATTGTTAAGTGTGATAGTGGAGTGACCGGACCCCAAAGCAGATTCACATTCAGAGGCAGATGAAGGATGGAACAAGTCTTTACTGAGCAAAGTTCTTTAAACAGTTCAGAAAAGGGACTGATGGGCTCGAGTTTTCCAGGGAGGGTTGTGAGCTGTGAGCTGCACTGGAAAGACAAGTTAAGTTTCCTGGATAACAGGTTGACACACTGCCCAGTAGCTGTAGACTGTAGTTGTACAGGTACCTACAATGGGCCTATTTTTTCTGTGGTGCAGTATTAGTACATTAGTACATTTACTGATGCTTAAAAAAAACTGGGGTGCTTAAACAATAAGCAGATCTGTATGTTGCATAAGCTTCACATGTAGTGGAGAGAAAGTCTTCATTCCCATCAACTCCATTTTGTTTCCAAGATAAATGAGCGTCACCTCATTGAAACCCGGTTCAACTAACTCAAGGCTATGTGGCATATTTTCTACCAAAAGGATGCAACCTGTCTCCCTACACAGATCAAAGTCATCAGTCCCTCCCAAGAAGCAGGAACCCCTCCCCACAACATCCACAGGTGGGAAGAGACCCTCCCCCTCATTTCCTCATTACACCACTGTAGCTGAACCAGTTTATGCGCAAGACTTTGGTCCCCTGCTTTCCAATGAGGAAACCCTGAAGATTAATCAGACAGTGCTACAAGGCATCAAGTCAATGTTCAGAGTGCATTAGACTACGAGGAGAAACCACACATTTGCTCTTCACCATAGAGGAGAGACTGATAACATCTGCGGTGACTGTGCCCTCTTTGGACACCTGTTTGACGTCTAGTTCTTCACCGGAGACCGAGAGACTGGTAAAAGCTACAGCCTGGACTTATAACTCATAATTAAGGTACCACACTTTTATTTTGCTGCTTTTTGAGTGAAATGGTCAAAAAAAGATTTGGGCCTGGAACAGGATTTTTATTTGTAAATATTTGTTTATTGTTATTTTTATATTAAAATTAACAACATTATTTAAGGGCTAAAAGCTCAGAAACTTTGCAGACGCCTTAGATGCTGTGAAAATTTCAGTGTTTTATGGGCCTTGTGCATGGGTGTGGCAAAATGAATAGCTCCCCTTATACATTTTCAAAAATCCCTTGACATTGGGGATAGTCTGGACGAAATTGGGCAGGCATAGGTAACATGCCCAGATGTACAAAAAAGGTTTGTTTGACTTGATGTGGCACTGTGCAGTGCCGACTTGACATGATGCATGTTGGGTTTAAAACAATGCCTGCCGGTTAGAAAATCACACGACTGTAAAACCCCATGGGCGTAAGGTGCCTGCAGTTTTCTGCTCAGTTTTCTGCTGTTGCTTTTCTCCGGCTGCACCAACTGGAAACCACCTTTGTGACGACAGCACTTTTTCCTGATTGGCCCAAGCCCTTACTGACCTCATGACATGTAGCACATTCTTATTCTAAAAACTTCAGATCCTGTGGTTTTCTCCCCCAAAGTTGATCTAATTTATTTAATATCCTTCCTCTAACAGCTTGTTATACATATATGCATCAACACTATAGTTGTAATTTACAGATAGAGGCTGTTGATCAATTTAGTTCAGCCATTTTCAGGGGTTGTACTTGAATAGAGTTACTCACTTACCTTCTGCTTGTCCAGGTTTCTTCACTTGGGTCAGGGAGACATATCTGAGCAGAAACCAGCAGAACTGAGACAATATGTTTGGGATGTGCCGAAATCATCGACAGCTTTCTCAACTACAAAACTTCAGACAGTTGATATACCTCACCATCATCTCTCTCATCCTGCTGTGTTGGATGTACAGGTGGGTTAAATCACTAGTCTGATCTGCTTCACCCTGATAGTGATTCAAATGCCCTGGGTTTCATTCAGCCAACTGCAACTGAGGCATTATATGTGACAGTAATTGTCTTTAGTTTATCCAAAATTTTTGAAAGTACGCTCAATTTGAGGTGAAAAAATGCATTTTTTTCCCCCCCTTATTTCAACATTCAGTAACTATCAGTCAGAAACTATTCACTTTTATAGGTGTCACACCAGAAATGAACAGCTGTCTTCTTTGTGACCCATCCATCCACACCAGCCTCCTCCTAACATGGATTTTGTTGCTCCTCTCATTATCACTACAACCACTAGAAGTCACCTAACAATAAAATGTAACAGCTGAAACATCTGATGCTGTTATTTTTCTTGGGAGGACAGTCTCATTTGTTTCTAAAAATGCTTCTGAACAATGGGAAAAAATGACAGTGACAGAACAATAATCAGCCTCCACCTCTCTTACCTCTTAAATTGTTCTTTGAACCTGATTTTAAAATTTCCTGTTAATAAATCTATGATTGGGTCACGTTACCTCAAACACAAAATTTGCTGGAACCACAGGTCACACAGGAGCTTCCCGTTCGTGACTCAGTACGATCCAGAAATCACTGAGCCTCAGACTCCAGTGCAACTGAAAGAGACTCAGCAATGTCCTTCAGGGCAAATGGGTAAAATACATTACTGTAATCTGTCCTTAAGAAAACCCTGCTCTTCCTGTTCTCCTCAACCACTTTATCTTACTACGAATCGAGAACTCTCTGTCTGTCCTTCAATTTTCTCAACAGCTGCTCATCCAATCAGCTTCAAATTTGGTGGGTATATTGCTAAGAACAGGAGTAAGTGCAGTGTTGAGTGTGAACTTATTTGGGTGAGGGGTTCTTAAGAGAACCAAAAATGCAAACCCTAACCTCACAGAATGTTGCTTTGTTTCTTTGTGAGTTTGTAAATGGAACCCATTACCCCATTAGGTCACAGTTGTCAGTTGTCAGAAAACTATAAAACATGTAACCACATTAATTGCTCTGCAGCAGGAGGTTACAAGAGGCCAAAGACACTTTTACTGCGAGCGTCCTGAAAACTCAACCCAAGTCCTTTACATAGAAATCAGTCTAACAGGGTGTTGTAGGCAACAGAGAAAGTTGGGGAATGGCAATGTCACATTACAATTATTTCACATATTGGCAATAAAAAAGCAATTATTACATGTAAATTGCTTTAGATTACAGTTCTTTTAAGGTATGTTATGTAAAATTTTCACTCTTTGTCTTCTCTTCCAAGTAAGTTTAACTAACTTAGGTGTTTGTTGACCCAACTTCTTTTTAGTGTTTTCTTCTGATCACTGTGTCCTCAAATCTCAGCAACTAACTTTGATAAATTATCCTTTCATTGTGTGATCACACTAACCTAAACATTTCTTTGGCTTTCTGTTTCCTGATGTTCTGGTATGTAGAGCCTAATAGTTTTTGTGAAGGGACAAACACTCTCTTGTCAGGCACTCAGGCACCAACTTCGTTTAACATTTTCCACTTGTGCAGCTCCTCAAAAGCTGTCTATCGTGGCGGTCAACAGGACGAAGACACTGCTGGTATCGGCTTATCAGGAGCACCGCACAGGAAATAGGAAGGTCAGTGAAGTCTTTACTCCCTGAGGTTCTCAGTGGTACAACATGGCAACAATACTGCTGTGTTCAATGTCCACAGGGAGCACTAAACATTCTAATATCATCCTTATTGTCCTCTTCTTGGACCAGGTTCGTGTCATTGCAGTGGTGCTGAGGAAGGAGACTGTAGCCTACCATTGCCTCCTCTGTTGCCAGGATCAACTGCACATCTCTGACGGTGTCAGCAGTGTCTATGCTCATCACTTTGACTTTCCATATGGGACAGCAGACATCATGTGTCCTATCCCTTCAGGCTGTGAGACTGTGTCTCATATCGCTGTGACCTCTGCTGCAAACAAATCTGGAGGTACTGATAGATCCCACACATCAGGGTGTTAGCTGTGTTAGCATTATGGCTCTAGAGACGATGGTAATGTTAGTCTGTCTGTCAGTTGGTCCACCACTTTGATCAAGACTGAAGTATCTGTGGGCACCATGAAATTTTGTTCAGATATTGATGGTCCCCAGAAGATGAATCCTGTTGACTCTGGTGATTCCCTGACTTCCTCTGGCATCATCAGCAGGTCAAACTCTTTTCTTTTCTTATCCTGCCACCATGAAGCACACACGTGTGGTTTTTAACATCAACAACTAGTTGATTATTTGTGTGGAAATTAAGTCAAAAACCCAAAGATATTATGTTTATTGTTACATAAGACAAAGGAAAGCATCAAATTCTCACAAGTGAGAATCTGGAACTAATGAATGTTTGGCATTTTTGGGGAAATTTGACATAAACAATTTCTCTGAATATAGTGGACAGCAAGTAATTTAAGTTAAGTATATTTCAGTGAATGTCTGCAGCCTTGAACATACTGTAGTTTAGGAGTACAATAAAGACATGTGACTGTCTAAACATATCTGTGGTTCTTTTCTGTGGCCTCTTAAATCAAAATAAAGAGTTTGTGGAGGTGAAGAACCAGAAGGTGAAAAGTGACTCCTTTCCATACAACTTCACTGTCTGCCTCTCCACCATGTTCGATTTCACCAACGTGTTACAGGTAAAGCCACATAACACTGATTTTATTGTTATTTTCAACTTAACTTTTTTCTTTTCGATTTTTCTAAAAAGAAAAAATTCAAACTAAATGCCTATGTTAAATTTCAGCTGGTCCAGAGTTTGGAAATGCTGCAGTTACTGGGGGTGAACAGGGTTGTCGTCTATAAGACCAGCTGCAGCCCTGAAACACAGCGCATACTGGACTACTACACTCACAAAGGTGGAGTATGTTGCTTTTGTTGGAGTGAGACTGTTTCAGAAAGGAATTTTAAAGTTTATA
Source organism: Lates calcarifer (assembly GCF_001640805.2). Classification (NCBI taxonomy): domain Eukaryota; kingdom Metazoa; phylum Chordata; class Actinopteri; family Centropomidae; genus Lates; species Lates calcarifer. Next base: position 2,102,075 of record NC_066853.1, read on the forward strand.
GTGATAGCACAAGCACTTGTCCACAGTATGAGTTGAACTACGAAAACGCCCTTTTCCTGGTATTGACTTTTGTAGATTTTTTCAATGTTTGATGCAAGCCACGCTGCTGCTGAAAACAGGGTTAATGATAACACTGAGTTTCTACCAGAGCAGCAGTTCTTCATTGCTTCATCACTACTTTCACTTTGCACTCAGTCATGTAATCCAAGTCCCAGAATTCTTGTTGCAACAAACACTCTTTGAGCAGCTAAGTTTGTTTCAGACAATCTAATAAAAATGCAAAGTTTAAATTGCTTGGCTGTTCACGTGTGTCCTTGTGATCTAATTCTACCAACGTCTCCTTCTCAGGTTTAGTGGAGGTGATTCCTTGGTCTCTGTCCAAATTTATTAATGTATCTCGGGGCTGGCTGCCTTCACACGGTCCAGGTGACATCCACTACCTCGGCCAGATTCCTGCTCTCAATGATTGTCTCTACAGATACATGTACCAGTCTAAATATGTGGCCCTGCATGACATTGACGAGCTCATACTGCCTCAGTCAGTCAACAGGTAGCACTTTTTTCATTGAATAAGACAAATGTGTTTTTAGAAATCAGCCCTTTGTCTTGCCAAAATGATAACTCATATCAACTTAAGTTCCTTATCAAGTTTTCACATTACATTGACTGTGTAAAATACAAACATAGAACACACTCATGAGAAGTGCTGAATAGATTTTAGTTTTTTTTTTTTAAGACTTTCCAATTCATTAATATCCTAATACAACTTTCACTTTAATTCAAAGAATGTTATTTATCCCCAGCTTGGCAATTTAAAATGATATACAGCAGAGTACACACACCCTGAGCTGAATATTCTGTGTACATTATCAGAAGGATGCACTATAGAGTGATCCTAGAAACATTATGTCCATTGAAATGGTCGGGGAATCTGAACAGATTCAACATATCCTCTGTGCTTTCAACTTCTTTATAGTGCATTATGGTGCAATATAAATACTTTATATACTGGTTATAAAGTTTGGTGTTGGAAAACAAAGTTTAAAAACTATTTTGACTTCTTTTATTCTCATTCTGTTACCAGCTGGTTGGAATTGTTGCCACAGTTGGAGAAGAAGTATGGCGCTGACCAGTGTTACATGTTTGAAAATAACGTGTTCCCCATCACCGTCACGCTGCCTCCTCCCACCTCCCAGACTCTGCCCCTGCAGAACCACCACTGGCAGAATGTGTCTGGAGTTAACATCCTGGCTCACCTGTACCATGAACCCATCATTCCAGAAACTCATTACAGCAACTTCAAGATCATTGTCAACCCTCGAGCTGTGTTCAGAGCAACCGTCCACGGACTGCTGAAGTCAGTCAAAGGCTGCGCCTGGGTTGACAGGAATATAGCACGAATGTACCACACAAGGTAGAGTTTTGTTTATGTGCTTCCTCATCACATCATGTGTGTGACTGTACTGTTTTTGCTTGTAGAATATGAGGCAATTCCTCCTCATTGTTGGTTCAGGTATCTGCAAGAAAAACACACATTTGTATTCTCCTGAAAGAGTACAGAGGATTGAGATGAGATTAGATTTGATGCTTTTACCCCCAAACAGATAAAACAGGCACACCAGAGACACTGTAACAATCTGTAACTCTGCTTTCTATCTGTGCAGAGATCCGAGGCAACCCAAGCTGACACCAAACCAGCTGATTTATGACGGCAGACTGCTGAGCTACAGCACCCACCTCATACCAGCTGTCAATACTGTACTCAGAGAGAATGGACTTCTACCAGAGGACAGCATACAGTAGCCTCCGTTGGTGTGTGCGTGTCTCTACTCAAAGCACCAAATGCAAATGTTGTTCACTTATTGGCCACTAGGTGGAGGTGTAAATGTCCATTCAGACTTTAACTCAGGGAGAGGAATTATTCTTCAGGGATTTATAGTTTAATCATTTAATAGCCTGATCTGTGTGAACTTTTTTTAAAAATCAAACTGAAAGTGAGTGAGTGAAGATCCAGATCCTTTTCTGTTGCCTGTAAAGGACACATTATGTGGACACAAAAATTAAGATTTATATAAAATTACATGTGCAAATTTAGCAAGTTTATTACACAAGTAACAAAGGAGTTTTTATTCCTATTGTACTTGATGCAGGGTACTCTGAATCTTTGGCCAGGGTGGTTGACAACATGATGCATGTCGACTGCAACTGTTCTGTTTTGCGGTATCAGCTCTTGAGCTACAAAAAACATCCTGCAAATGAAGAAGAAATTGCTTCAAGATGCAGAGACAACAGAAGTGAGCTGCAAATGTCACCAGCTAATCTGTGTTTGTGGGAGATTTTACACCGCAGAGAGAGTTGCGTTTATTTCTTACAGTACGGTATGAATCATTTTCTTGGGTGACTGAACGTTGACAGTAAGTAATCATGATTCACAAACAACAAATCAACTGTCAACAGCCATTTCCACAGACACAAACAGTTCTGGAGAAACCTTTTAAATAAGAAAAATCAAAAGAAACAAAGCACACTGACTGAGCAGAGATCAACATGATGAGGAAATGTGTCTGTGCCACAAACTGCATGAAATATGAAGTGAAGAGCTGGAGAATGTTCAGTCGTCACAGAAAGAAACCACCTCTGTCAGCTCAGAGAAAGTTAGAAATTTATCTGATCTGATCATCGCTCTGTTTTTTATGTGTATGTAGCAGTTTATTAAATAATGCAGAAGTCTGTCAGGCTCTGCGATCACCACTTTGGTTATCGGATCACACATTTTCAGAGTGTGTGTGTGTTACTGGGCAGACTCATAAATTTAAATATGTCACTTTTACACTGATAATTATGGGGTTCAAAATTGTGTCCGTGTGTCACTTAACATGTGACAAAACATTTGTTGTGTCAATATGACTTTTAAACTGTTGTTCAGTCACCTTGAATTGAATTGAATTGAATTGAATTGAATTGAATTGAATTGAATTGAACTGAACTGAACTGAACTGAATTGAAATTGAACCTTGTTGTACTCCCTGTCTGACTGTGTAGATTCCATCTGTGAACAGGAACAGACTCAGAAAATTCTAAGTTAAACAGGAGGAAGGAAACACTCTAACCACAACATTAACATTTAAATTAAAAGTAATATGTACAGCTTTGTTGGGCTCATGTATCTGTTAATTCAAGTTCTGCGTTGTCTATATGTTTTTTCTATTGTCTTCTGCATGTTGTTCTAATGTGCTTTTTAAATGAATAATCTGTTTGGATGCTATTGTTTTTAATTTCCATTTCTCTGACCAGGACAATCCCTCTTTTTTACCATCAAATATTACTTTTCTTGTGGACTTGAACGTTTACTTCCTCATCTGTCAGGATTGGTTTGGACTGAAAGTAATTTCTAACAGGACGCGGGAGGCTACAGAGTGCTATAGATGTGAACTGACCCAACTTCTTTTTAGTGTTTTCTTCTGATCACTGTGTCCTCAAATCTCAGCAACTAATTTTGATAAATTATCCTTTCATTGTGTGATCACACTAACCTAAACATTTCTTTGGCTTTCTGTTTCCTGATGTTCTGGTATGTAGAGCTTAATAGTTTTTGTGAAGGGACAAACACTCTCTTGTCAGGCACTCAGGCACCAACTTCGTTTAACATTTTCCACTTGTGCAGCTCCTCAGTCACAAAAGCTGTCTATCGTGGCGGTCAACAGGACGAAGACACTGCTGGTATCAGCTTATCAGGAGCACCGCACAGGAAATAGGAAGGTCAGTGAAGTCTTTACTCCCTGAGGTTCTCAGTGGTACAACATGGCAACAATACTGCTGTGTTCAATGTCCACAGGGAGCACTAAACATTCTAATATCATCCTTATTGTCCTCTTCTTGGACCAGGTTCGTGTCATTGCAGTGGTGCTGAGGAAGGAGACCGTAGCCTACCATTGCCTCCTCTGTTGTCAGGATCAACTGCACATCTCTGACGGTGTCAGCAGTGTCCACACTGATCACTTTGACTTTCCATATGGGACAGCAGACATCATGTGTCCTATCCCTTCAGGCTGTGAGACTGTGTCTCATATCGCTGTGACCTCTGCTGCAAACAAATCTGGAGGTACTGATAGATCCCACACATCAGGGTGTTAGCTGTGTTAGCATTATGGCTCTAGAGACGATGGTAATGTTAGTCTGTCTGTCAGTTGGTCCACCACTTTGATTTAAAGACTGAAGTATCTGTGGGCACCATGAAATTTTGTTCAGATATTGATGGTCCCCAGAAGATGAATCCTGTTGACTCTGGTGATTCCCTGACGTCCTCTGGCATCATCAGCAGGTCAAAGTTTGAACTTATTTCTCTTTTCTTATTTCTTATTTCTCATCACACTCCACATGGATTGGCATCAGCACATTAAAATAAATCGTGTTGGCTGACAGATTCCCACCAAACTGTACCTGTAGCAACTGATTAAACATGTTAAGCTTTAGTTATCTTCCACCTTTGTGCAGCAGTTGCACTGTTTCGTTTTAAACTTTGAATGATTCAACAACAACTGCCTGTTACATAAAGATTTAAATCAGGTAACTTTCATGAAAGCAATAGAATTGTTTGTATTTTCATCATTACAGGGCTTCTCTAATTTCAGTCTGACAACCTGTGGCTGAGAATCAGTAGAGGCAGAGAGGTGGCACCATCTAGTGGAAGCTTTAGTGAAATACATGTTTTTCTCTCACTCTCACTTCACGTTTTCATTGGTGAAAGTGTTTTCAGTGTTTTATCCAGGACTCTTTACAGTTTGTGTCTCATTCACCCATATTCTCACACACACACACACACACACATCTCATTTGCTTCACAGCAGTAAACTGGAACTCACTGGGTTTTAAAATGCAACTACTTGTAAAGTTAATAGACCTAATGACTCTGTCAAAACATGTCCAGCTGAACCCACAGCTAAACAGCTCTCACCTGAGCTAACCTGCATTAGTCTTAAAAATACTATTCTAATGTGTGGCTCAACAGAGTAATAACTACTCTTTCCAACTATTGTTTCTTTGTTGGAAGACAATGCAGCATTGACAAGATGACAAACCAGTTAGTCACCAGTTTAAACTATTAACTGTGATGACTCTCTTGGGAGGAGTAGTCGGTATATCCCTGAGGCACTCACAACAGTCATACACTCCCATCCATGTCTGCTTGAGACCGACTGCTTCTGGCACAGAACAGAGTCCTTCCTGTTTCAAGACAAAGTCAAAAGCTCATGGGAGCCATTGACTTTTTACATAGATTGAGGAAGAGGAAGAGCCATTGAAGACTTAAACACAACCCAGTTAAAGACTGAGGCAGACATGTCTTCAATTGCATTACATGGGTGGGTTGCATTAAAATTATGTAATCTTTTGCTGATCTGTTGTGAAATCTCAGAAATCACTGAGCCTCAGACTCCAGTGCAACTGAAAGAGACTCAGGGCAAATGGGTAAAATACATTACTGTAATCTGTCCTTAAGAAAACCCTGCTCTTCCAGTTCTCCTCAACCACTTTATCTTACTACGAATCGAGAAATCTCTGTCTGTCCTTCAATTTTCTCAACAGCTGCTCATCCAGTCCAAATTTGGTGGGTATATTGCTAAGAACAGGAGTAAGTGCAGTGTTGAGTGTGAACTTATTTGGGTGAGGGGTTCTTAAGAGAACCAAAAATGCAAACCCTAACCTCACAGAATGTTGCTTTGTTTCTTTGTGAGTTTGTAAATGGAACCCATTACCCCATTAGGTCACAGTTGTCAGTTGTCAGAAAACTATAAAACATGTAACCACATTAATTGCTCTGCAGCAAGAGGTTACAAGAGGCCAAAGAGATTTTTACTGCGAGCGTCCTGAAAACTCAACCCAAGTCCTTTACATAGAAATCAGTCTAACAGGGTGTTGTAGGCAACAGAGAAAGTTGGGGAATGGCAATGTCACATTACAATTATTTCACATATTGGCAATAAAGAAGCAATTATTACATGTAAATTGCTTTAGATTACAGTTCTTTTAAGGTATGTTATGTAAAATTTTCACTCTTTGTCTTCTCTTCCAAGTAAGTTTAACTAACTTGGGTGTTTGTTGACCCAACTTCTTTTTAGTGTTTTATTCTGATCACTGTGTTCTCAGATCTCAGCAATTAACTTTGATAAATTATCCTTTTATTGTGTGATCACACTAACCTAAACATTTCTTTGACATTCTAATATCATCCTTATTGTCCTCTTCTTGGACCAGGTTCGTGTCATTGCAGTGGTGCTGAGGAAGGAGACCGTAGCCTACCATTGCCTCCTCTGTTGTCAGGATCAACTGCACATCTCTGACGGTGTCAGCAGTGTCCACACTGATCACTTTGACTTTCCATATGGGACAGCAGACATCATGTGTCCTATCCCTTCAGGCTGTGAGACTGTGTCTCATATCGCTGTGACCTCTGCTGCAAACAAATCTGGAGGTACTGATAGATAGATAGATAGATAGATAGAATATTGATGGTCCACAGAAGAAGAATCCTGTTGACCTTGGTGATTCCCTGACTTCCTCTGGCATCATCAGAAGGTCAAAGTTTGAACTTATTTCTTGGAATATCTCATCATCCACCACATAGATTGGCATTGGCACCAAACTTTGTACAGACATTCATGATGCCCAGATGATGTACCTTTATGATTTTGGTGAATTCTTTTCTTTTCTTTGGTGAACTTTTCTTATCCTGCCACCATGAAGCACACATGTGTGGTTTTTAACATCAACAACTAGTTGATTATTTGTGTGGAAATTAAGTCAAAAACCCAAAGATATTATGTTTATTGTTACATAAGACAAAGGAAAGCATCAAATTCTCACAAGTGAGAATCTGGAACTAATGAATGTTTGGCATTTTTGTGGAAAACTGACATAAACAGTTTCTCTGATTATAGTGGACAGCAAGTAATTGAATAAGTTTCAAGTATATTTCAGTGAATGTCTGCAGCCTTGAACATACTGTAGTTTAGGAGTACAATAAAGACATGTGACTGTCTAAACATATCTGTGGTTCTTTTCTGTGGCCTCTTAAATCAAAATAAAGAGTTTGTGGAGGTGAAGAACCAGAAGGTGAAAAGTGACTCCTTTCCATACAACTTCACTGTCTGCCTCTCCACCATGTTCGATTTCACCAACGTGTTACAGGTAAAGCCACATAACACTGATTTTATTGTTATTTTCAACTTAACTTTTTTCTTTTCGATTTTTCTAAAAATAAAAAATTCAAACTAAATGCCTATGTTAAATTTCAGCTGGTCCAGAGTTTGGAAATGCTGCAGTTACTGGGGGTGAACAGGGTTGTCGTCTATAAGACCAGCTGCAGTCCTGAAACACAGCGCATACTGGACTACTACACTCACAAAGGTGGAGTATGTTGCTTTTGTTGGAGTGAGATTGTTTCAGAAAGGAATTTTAAAGTTTATAGTGATAGCACAAGCAATTGTAGGAGAAGTATTCCATTCTCCATCATTTATTGTGTGTATAGTATGAGCTGAGCTACCAAATACCCTTTTCCTGGTATTAGCTTTTTTCCTCGAGCTTCTCGGGAAGAATAGGAGGAAGTCTGTGAATTTCGAGGTACAAAAATACAAGTGTATAGTTCTTTGCAGTGTTTCCTCATATCACCTGTACAAGTACACATCATCTTTTGTCCTACGTGACTGTATGCACCCAGGGTTAATCAGAACTGTATCAACTGCCCGCTGCTGCTGAAAACAGGTTTAACAAGAACATTGGATTTCTACCAGAACAGCGCTTCATTCATGTCATCACTATTTTCATATTGCAAGTTGTGTAATCCAAGTCCCAGAATTCTTGTTGCAACAAACACTCTTCGAGCAGCCGTGTTATCAGAAAACCTACAGATGAGTAGTTAATGTATCTGTTTACCATGTATTTCCCATGAATCCATCATATGGAAGTGGTTTGATTCTGGCACAGGAATGGCTGAACATTATAGTGAAAACCACTACACTGAGAACTAATTACAGTATGTAGATATATTAAATGGCTATTGCTAAAAAATGCAGACTATTAATGTCATTAATTTAATGATTTGACATCACGTAAATTTTGAGTATGAAGAAGAGTCAAATCGATTTCAAACAATGTAACAAAAATGCAAAGTTTAAATTCAATTCAATTTTATCGATAGCGCCAAATCACAACAAAAAGTAATCTTTAAAATACAATATTTACAGAGAGACCCACTATAACTATAAGATTTATCAAAAAGGAAAGTGTTAAGCCTGCTCTTAAAGGTTATTCCTATTGTACTTGATGCAGGGTACTCTGAATCTTTGGCCAGGGTGGTTGACAACATGTTGCATGTCGACTGCAACTGTTCTGTTTTGCGGTATCAGCTCTTGAGCTACAAAAAAACATCCTGCAAATGAAGAAGAAATTGCTTCAAGATGCAGAAAGAACAGAAGTGAGCTGTAAATGTCACCAGCTAATCTGTGTTTGTGGGAGATTTTACACCGCAGAGAGAGTTGCGTTTATTTCTTACAGTACGGTATGAATCATTTTCTTGTGTGATTGAACAGTGATAACTGTGTTCAGACTAGTTTGAGAAGCAGGACTTGGAAATTTTGAAGACAGTGAAATGTCATAAAGTGGAACAACAAAACATAAAGATAAAACTGAAACTGATGCTGAAATTTTTAATAAATAAATTTAACTTTTCTTCATTCACAATATTTGTTATAAAATGAATTTAAATTTGCAGACATTAAACAGGATCCTTGTCATGGAGGCATACAGGATTATGTTTTTAGGCAGAAAAAACACGACAATCAGACATCACTCTTCTTTGTGTCTGTGGAAATGGCTGTTGACAGTTGATTTGTTAGTGAATCATGAGTATTTATTGCCTTCTACTTAACACAGCCTCGTTGGGCTCTGTTAATTCAAATTCTGCGTTGTCTATTTGGTTTTCTATTGTCTTCTGCATGTTGTTCTAATGTGTTTTTTAAATTAATAATCTGTAATAATAATAATTGTTTTTGATTTCCATTTCTCATTTTTGGTGAGATCTCCTTAGAAATCCTGACCAGGACAATCCCTCTTTTTTACCATCAAATATTACTTTTCTTGTGGACTTGAACGTTTACTTCCTCATCTGTCAGGATTGGTTTATAATGAAAGTAATTTCTAACAGGAAGCGGGAGGCTACAGAGTGCTATAGATGTGAACTGACGCGGATATAATTCAGCTTTTACCATCTGATATCAAGACAAGACAATTCTAGACATCAGATTTTAAATCTAACACTTTCTTCTGCGTGAGACAGGTGAGATACATCTACATTCTCAAGACGTGAATAATACCTAGATTAAAGGTGCAGTAAAACGTCAAAAATAGTATTTTTACCTAACTAAATACACAGAGTGTATTGAGTGGAGTAATGGAGTATTACGCATGGTCCCGATAGAACCATTTACTGTCGCCTATGTGCATTATAAATGCTAATTCATTATATTCAGCTAACTGTTCGGTAAGAATGTGTCAATTTATTATATTTATTATATTTTATATATTAAAGATAGATAGAGAGAGAGAGAGAGAGAGAGAGAGAGCGAGAGAGACAGAGAGACAGAGAGAGAGAAGCCACTAACTGGAAGATCACTGGATCACTCCTCCATTCAATGTGTCGTAGTATCCTTAGGCAAGAACCATCCGTGTATTATTTGCGTAACATGTGTGTGTGAATGTTTCCCGCAGTGTGACGCACTTTGAATAGTAGATATGAAAAGCACCGTGTAAGTGCAGTCCATTAACAAAGAGTACATGACAATAATCTAGTCTCAAATAAATGCATTAAGCAGCTTTTAAGACAGGAAGCATCCAATTAGATTTATTTCTGAGGTGATAGAGGGCAGTCTGAGAAAATGAGCTCAGCATCTAAAATCACACTCGTTTTTGACATGCTAAATGATGGACCCAAGCAGGACCATATACAAATTAAACAGCAGTGGACCAAGAATTGACCCTTTAGGGACTCCATCTGATTCAGAGTTACCAACAGAAGCAGTGAATAATCTTCCAGTGAGATGGGAAGACGGTAGGTTAAGAACTGTGCCTCTCAGGCCCAAACAGTGTTCAACGTGCTGAAGAATTACATGGTCAACGGTCAAGAAGTACCACAATAGAAATTTTATGATTGTCTGAGCTAATTTTGAGATCAGTCCAAGAGTACATGTTGCAGACAAATCTGCAGAAATTATCCATGTCTAGAAGAACCGAGGCTGTTTGAGAGCAAAGGGAGGCCCTGCTCATTGTTAGTATGGTGTTCCTAATAAAGTGCTCTGTAAGTTTGGGTCAATTTTATGTTGGTCAGTCTTTTACATTTACTTTGATTCGTTCCTGACATAAAAATAGCACAGTATATTTCTTCTAAGTTGTACATGACATAACCTTCTGTATTTTAAAATGTTTCTAAATCCTCAAACTTATTTGACGATTTCCGGGTTTATCTGACAATATCAGAGATTTGGTCTCAGACATTTGGATCCCACTGTATCCCCTGCTGCAGAGACAAACAACCTATATGGTTGTTTAGGTTGACAGAGATCCTCCACTGAGGATATCTGAGCAGCTGGAGCTGAAGCATCTGTGAGAAATGATTAGAGTTATTCACTTACCTTCTGCTTGTCCAGGTTTCTCCCCTTGGGTCAGGGAGACATATCTGAGCTGAAACCAGCAGAACGGAGACAATATGTGAGACAGTATGCCTGCTCAACAAAAAATCTCCACATTGTTGAAATGGCTCTTCATTGGCGTCACTGTCTTCTCTGTCTTCACTGCCCCCCTGCTGATTTGGATCTACAGGTGGGTTAAATCACTTGTTCTTATCAGCTTCACCCTGACAATGATTCAAATGTCCTGGGTTTCATTCAGCCAACTCCAACTGTGGCATTATACGTGACAGTAATGTCTTGGTCTTTGGTGGATCCAAAAGTCTTGGTAGTGCACAAAATTTGGTGATTATCTTTAATTCAATATACATTATCTATTAGAAACTATTAACTATTACACCAGTCTATCACTACAACCGCTAGAAGTCACCTAACAATAAAACTGCTTCTGAACAATGGAGAAAAACTACAGTGACAGAATAATGTGATTAAATCATGTGACCTCTCCCTTGTTGTGGAACCACAGGCCACATGAGATCTTCCAGGATGCGACTGTGTCCAATCCAAAACCCATTAAGCCTCAGATTCCAGTGCATCATTCAAGACAACAGTGTTATCCTGGACAAATGGGTAAACTAACCATCACTGATATCTGTTCTAAACAAAACCCTTCTCTTCCTGTTCTCCTCACCCACTGTTTATCTTAATATAAATCCAGAAATCTCTCTAGAATTCTCTTTTTCAGTCTGTCTGTCCTTTGATTTTCTCAACAACTGCTCGTCCAATTCACTTCAAACTTGGCAGGTGTATTGCTGAGGTCCTGAGTAACTGCAGTGTTGACTGTGAACTTTTTTGGGTGAGGGGTTGTCAAGAGAATTCAAATACAAACCCTAACCCAACAGTTAGAGGGATCTGTGGCATCACACAGTGTGTATAAGTAGAACCCATTACCCCCATCAGTCCACAAACTATATTCCCTATTTCCTTCCTTCTGCCTACTTTTCTCTAATGATTATTATAAAAGTTATTGTATGCATATCTCTTTTTATATTTACAGTGCATTTAAAATTGTTAGGTATAAAGCCATTGGTGTAATAAAGATAATCTGGATGCAGGATGCACAGTACCAACATGCACATTAAATTAATGAAAGTCAGAAAACTTGATGTAGTGCATGTGTATACATTCTGCTTATAAAAACATGTGTAAGATGTGTTTTTTGTGAACATTCTGTGTATTGTATCATGTCTTTATTACTATTATTATTTGCATTTGCATTTGCATTTGCATTTGAAACATCTACATCGTGAGAAATAATTAATTATTTTATTGACATCATGAGGCAATGTTTTAAAAGAGTAACCCAACACCAGGCTAAGAAACACTTCCCCAGCTCTAGTTTCAAAATAGTTTAAACTCACTGATATTAAATGATGTGCCTGGGTGAGGTCTGAAATGTTTCTAAAACATGAAACTACATTGGTTGCACTTGCACTTCTACTGTCAAACCTTCTACTGTCAAACATGTTCAGAACATACAGATGATGTCAGGGTGTCAGTTCTGAGCCAGGGCTTTTCTTTTTAGTTCTGTTATGTTTGTTCTATTTCCTGTTTTATTTTGTTATCACTGACCTCCCTCTTGTTTCAGGTGTCTTGTCTTCCCCTTCCTTCTGTGCTCCCTCCTCCTGGTGATTACCTACCCTGCCCTAATGTGGTTCACCTGTGTCTCATTGTCTGCCCTGCCCCTGTGTATTTAGTGTCTGTGTCTCCCTGCACTCTCTGCCAGTTCGTCTTGTGCCTCTACCAGACCTACCAGCCTTTGTGAAGTGACCTGTTCTCTAGCAGCCATAGATTTTGACCCTCGCCTGTGTTTTTTGACCTTGCCTCAGCTCTAGTCCTTTTGTACCGTTGCTTTCTCTTCTTGCTCTCCTGTGTACCGACCTCGCTTTATTAAAGGACCTTGATTTTGGTAACTCTGCCTCTGCCACCTGTTTGCGCCTGTGTCCACATTGCTACGCCTTGACAGATGATTGTACTCACCAAGTCAGTTGCTGCTGACCCTAGGTTTAAAGGATAATCCCAGTTTATTTAAATTTGGTTTTTATTTTATTTTGTAGTTTTCACCATCATCTCAGTTGATTAGGATACTATTGTTCCAACTTAATTTCTGAAGATGGAAAAAAAAAACAGTGCAAAGATCAGGCAGGATGGAAATAAGACAACTGTTCATCCAAATTATTGAAACTGCTTTACTTGGATGTCAAATGGAAAGTGAGCCACCAGAAATGCAACAGTAATTCTAAGTAACCTACAAATTCAGTTGTGTGAGGTTACTTAGAATTACCGTTTGGTCAAAGGCAGGAGGTCAGCAGATGTGTATTTAGGAATTTTATTCTTTGTCTTCTTTTCCAAGTAAGTTTAACTAACTTGGGTGTTTGTTGACCCAACTTCTTTTTAGTGTTTTCTTCTGATCACTGTGTTCTCAGATCTCAGCAACTAACTTTGATAAATTATCCTTTCATTGTGTGATCACACTAACCTAAACATTTCTTTGGCTTTCTGTTTCCTAATGTTCTGGTATGTAGAGCTTAATAGTTTTTGTGAAGGGACAAACACTCTCTTGTCAGGCACTCAGGCACCAACTTCGTTTAACATTTTCCACTTGTGCAGCTCCTCAAAAGCTGTCTATCGTGGCGGTCAACAGGACAAAGACACTGCTGGTATCAGCTTATCAGGAGCACCGCACAGGAAATAGGGAGGTCAGTGAAGTCTTTACTCCCTGAGGTTCTCAGTGGTACAACATGGCAACAATACTGCTGTGTTCAATGTCCACAGGGAGCACTAAACATTCTAATATCATCCTTATTGTCCTCTTCTTGGACCAGGTTCGTGTCATTGCAGTGGTGCTGAGGAAGGAGACCGTAGCCTACCATTGCCTCCTCTGTTGTCAGGATCAACTGCACATCTCTGACGGTGTCAGCAGTGTCTATGCTCATCACTTTGACTTTCCATATGGGACAGCAGACATCATGTGTCCTATCCCATCAGGCTGTGAGACTGTGTCTCATATCGCTGTGACCTCTGCTGCAAACAAATCTGGAGGTACTGATAGATCCCACACATCAGGGTGTTAGCTGTGTTAGCATTATGGCTCTAGAGACGATGGTAATGTTAGTCTGTCTGTCAGTTGGTCCACCACTTTGATTTAAAGACTGAAGTATCTGTGGGCACCATGAAATTTTGTTCAGATATTGATGGTGCCCAGAAGATGAATCCTGTTGACTCTGGTGATTCCCTGACTTCCTCTGGCATCATCAGCAGGTCAAACTCTTTTCTTTTCTTATCCTGCCACCATGAAGCACACATGTGTGGTTTTTAACATCAACAACTAGTTGATTATTTGTGTGGAAATTAAGTCAAAAACCCAAAGATATTATGTTTATTGTTACATAAGACAAAGGAAAGCATCAAATTCTCACAAGTGAGAATCTGGAACTAATGAATGTTTGGCATTTTTGGGGAAATTTGACATAAACAATTTCTCTGAATATAGTGGACAGCAAGTAATTTAAGTTAAGTATATTTCAGTGAATGTCTGCAGCCTTGAACATACTGTAGTTTAGGAGTACAATAAAGACATGTGACTGTCTAAACATATCTGTGGTTCTTTTCTGTGGCCTCTTAAATCGAAATAAAGAGTTTGTGGAGGTGAAGAACCAGAAGGTGAAAAGTGACTCCTTTCCATACAACTTCACTGTCTGCCTCTCCACCATGTTCGATTTCACCAACGTGTTACAGGTAAAGCCACATAACACTGATTTTATTGTTATTTTCAACTTAACTTTTTTCTTTTCGATTTTTCTAAAAAGAAAAAATTCAAACTAAATGCCTATGTTAAATTTCAGCTGGTCCAGAGTTTGGAAATGCTGCAGTTACTGGGGGTGAACAGGGTTGTCGTCTATAAGACCAGCTGCAGCCCTGAAACACAGCGCATACTGGACTACTACACTCACAAAGGTGGAGTATGTTGCTTTTGTTGGAGTGAGACTGTTTCAGAAAGGAATTTTAAAGTTTATAGTGATAGCACAAACACTTGTCCTCAGTATGAGCTGAACTACGGAAACGCCCTTTTCCTGGTATTGACTTTTGTAGATTTTTTCAATGTTTGATGCAAGCCACGCTGCTGCTGAAAACAGGGTTAATGATAACACTGAGTTTCTACCAGAGCAGCAGTTCCTCATTGCTTCATCACTACTTTCACTTTGCACTCAGTCATGTAATCCAAGTTCCAGAATTCTTGTTACAACAAACACTCTTTGAGCAGCTAAGTTTGTTTCAGACAATCTAATAAAAATGCAAAGTTTAAATTGCTTGGCTGTTCACGTGTGTCCTTGTGATCTAATTCTACCAACGTCTCCTTCTCAGGTTTAGTGGAGGTGATTCCTTGGTCTCTGTCCAAATTTATTAATGTATCTCGGGGCTGGCTGCCTTCACATGGTCCAGGTGACATCCACTACCTCGGCCAGATTCCTGCTCTCAATGACTGTCTCTACAGATACATGTACCAGTCTAAATATATGGCCCTGCATGACATTGACGAGCTCATACTGCCTCAGTCAGTCAACAGGTAGCACTTTTTTCATTGAATAAGACAAATGTGTTTTTAGAAATCAGCCCTTTGTCTTGCCAAAATGATAACTGATATCAACTTAAGTTCCTTATCAAGTTTTCACATTACATTGACTGTGTAAAATACAAACATAGAACACACTCATGAGAAGTGCTGAATAGATTTTAGTTGTTTTTTTTTTAAGACTTTCCAATTCATTAATATCCTAATACAACTTTCACTTTAATTCAAAGAATGTTATTTATCCCCAGCTTGGCAATTTAAAATGATATACAGCAGAGTACACACACCCTGAGCTGAACATTCTGTGTACATTATCAGAAGGATGCACTATAGAGTGATCCTAGAAACATTATGTCCATTGAAATGGTCGGGGAATCTGAACAGATTCAACATATCCTCTGTGCTTTCAACTTCTTTATAGTGCATTATGGTGCAATATAAATACTTTATATACTGGTTATAAAGTTTGGTGTTGGAAAACAAAGTTTAAAAACTATTTTGACTTCTTTTATTCTCATTCTGTTACCAGCTGGTTGGAATTGTTGCCACAGTTGGAGAAGAAGTATGGCGCTGACCAGTGTTACATGTTTGAAAATAACGTGTTCCCCATCACCGTCACGCTGCCTCCTCCCACCTCCCAGACTCTGCCCCTGCAGAACCACCACTGGCAGAATGTGTCTGGAGTTAACATCCTGGCTCACCTGTACCATGAACCCATCATTCCAGAAACTCATTACAGCAACTTCAAGATCATTGTCAACCCTCGAGCTGTGTACAGAGCAACCGTCCACGGACTGCTGAAGTCAGTCAAAGGCTGCGCCTGGGTTGACAGGAATATAGCACGAATGTACCACACAAGGTAGAGTTTTGTTTATGTACTTCCTCATCACATCATGTGTGTGACTGTACTGTTTTTGCTTGTAGAATATGAGGCAATTCCTCCTCATTGTTGGTTCAGGTATCTGCAAGAAAAACACATATTTGTATTCTCCTGAAAGAGTACAGAGGATTGAGATGAGATTAGATTTGATGCTTTTACCCCCAAACAGATAAAACAGGCACACCAGAGACACTGTAACAATCTGTAACTCTGCTTTCTGTCTGTGCAGAGATCCGAGGCAACCCAAGCTGACACCAAACCAGCTGATTTATGACGGCAGACTGCTGAGCTACAGCACCCACCTCATACCAGCTGTCAATACTGTACTCAGAGAGAATGGACTTCTACCAGAGGACAGCATACAGTAGCCTCCGTTGGTGTGTGCGTGTCTCTACTCAAAGCACCAAATGCAAATGTTGTTCACTTATTGGCCACTAGGTGGAGGTGTAAATGTCCGTTCAGACTTTAACTCAGGGAGAGGAATTATTCTTCAGGGATTTATAGTTTAATCATTTAATAGCCTGATCTGTGTGAACTTTTTTTAAAAATCAAACTGAAAGTGAGTGAGTGAAGATCCAGATCCTTTTCTGTTGCCTGTAAAGGACACATTATGTGGACACAAAAATTAAGACTTATATAAAATTACATGTGCAAATTTAGCAAGTTTATTACACAAGTAACAAAGGAGTTTTTATTCCTATTGTACTTGATGCAGGGTACTCTGAATCTTTGGCCAGGGTGGTTGACAACATGTTGCATGTCGACTGCAACTGTTCTGTTTTGCGGTATCAGCTCTTGAGCTACAAAAAAACATCCTGCAAATGAAGAAGAAATTGCTTCAAGATGCAGAGACAACAGAAGTGAGCTGCAAATGTCACCAGCTAATCTGTGTTTGCGGGAGATTTTACACTGCAGAGAGAGTTGCGTTTATTTCTTACAGTACGGTATGAATCATTTTCTTGGGTGACTGAACGTTGACAGTAAGTAATCATGATTCACAAACAACAAATCAACTGTCAACAGCCATTTCCACAGACACAAACAGTTCTGGAGAAACCTTTTAAATAAGAAAAATCAAAAGAAACAAAGCACACTGACTGAGCAGAGATCAACATGATGAGGAAATGTGTCTGTGCCACAAACTGCATGAAATATGAAGTGAAGAGCTGGAGAATGTTCAGTCGTCACAGAAAGAAACCACCTCTGTCAGCTCAGAGAAAGTTAGAAATTTATCTGATCTGATCATCGCTCTGTTTTTTATGTGTATGTAGCAGTTTATTAAATAATGCAGAAGTCTGTCAGGCTCTGCGATCACCACTTTGGTTATCGGATCACACATTTTCAGAGTGTGTGTGTGTTACTGGGCAGACTCATAAATTTAAATATGTCACTTTTACACTGATAATTATGGGGTTCAAAATTGTGTCCGTGTGTCACTTAACATGTGACAAAACATTTGTTGTGTCAATATGACTTTTAAACTGTTGTTCAGTCACCTTGAATTGAATTGAATTGAATTGAACTGAACTGAACTGAACTGAACTGAACTGAACTGAATTGAAATTGAACCTTGTTGTACTCCCTGTCTGACTGTGTAGATTCCATCTGTGAACAGGAACAGACTCAGAAAATTCTAAGTTAAACAGGAGGAAGGAAACACTCTAACCACAACATTAACATTTAAATTAAAAAAAATATGTACAGCTTATTGTCTTCTGCATGTTGTTCTAATGTGCTTTTTAAATGAATAATCTGTTTGGATGCTATTGTTTTTAATTTCCATTTCTCTGACCAGGACAATCCCTCTTTTTTACCATCAAATATTACTTTTCTTGTGGACTTGAACGTTTACTTCCTCATCTGTCAGGACTGGTTTATAATGAAAGTAATTTCTAACAGGAAGCGGGAGGCTACAGAGTGTTATAGATGTGAACTGACGCGGATATAATTCAGCTTTTACCATCTGATATCAAGACAAGACAATTCTAGACATCAGATTTTAACCCTAACACTTTCTTCTGCGTGAGACAGGTGAGATACATCTACATTCTCAAAACGTGAATAATACCTAGATTAAAGGTGCAGTAAAACGTCAAAAATAGTATTTTTACCTAACTAAATACACAGAGTGTATTGAGTGGAGTAATGGAGTATTACGCATGGTCCCGATAGAACCATTTACTGTCGCCTATGTGCATTATAAATGCTAATTCATTATATTCAGCTAACTGTTCGGTAAGAATGTGTCTATTGAATCTTTCATCATGGGAGTGATAAAATGCCAGGAGAAAACGTGATTGTGTGAATTTTCCGTTATTCCCTCTTGGCTAATGCACCATAAGGAAAATAAGGAAGAGTGTGGTATGTGATAAAAAAGGGAGTAATTTATTGTATTTATTATATTTTCCTAAACAGCCACGCACTCCATTCACACACTGAAACGGTTTTTCTTCCTGTAATTATTCATTTGCATAAAACTTTGCAAGAAAAGATAGATAGATAGAGAGAGAGAGAGAGAGAGAGAGAGAGAGAGAGAGAGAGAAGCCACTAACTGGAAGATCACTGGATCACTCCTCCATTCAATGTGTCGTAGTATCCTTAGGCAAGAACCATCCGTGTGTTATTTGCGTAACATGTGTGTGTGAATGTTTCCCGCAGTGTGACGCACTTTGAATAGTAGATATGAAAAGCACCGTCTAAGTGCGGGTTTATCTGACAATATCAGAGATTTGGTCTCAGACATTTGGATCCCACTGTATCCCCTGCTGCAGAGACAAACAACCTATATGGTTGTTTAGGTTGACAGAGATCCTCCACTGAGGGTATCTGAGCAGCTGGAGCTGAAGCATCTGTGAGAAATGATTAGAGTTATTCACTTACCTTCTGCTTGTCCAGGTTTCTCCCCTTGGGTCAGGGAGACATATCTGAGCTGAAACCAGCAGAACGGAGACAATATGTGAGACAGTATGCCTGCTCAACAAAAAATCTCCACATTGTTGAAATGGCTCTTCATTGGCGTCACTGTCTTCTCTGTCTTCACTGCCCCCCTGCTGATTTGGATCTACAGGTGGGTTAAATCACTTGTTCTTATCAGCTTCACCCTGACAATGATTCAAATGTCCTGGGTTTCATTCAGCCAACTCCAACTGTGGCATTATACGTGACAGTAATGTCTTGGTCTTTGGAGGATCCAAAAGTCTTGGTAGTGCACAAAATTTGGTGATTATCTTTAATTCAATATACATTATCTATTAGAAACTATTAACTATTACACCAGCCTATCACTACAACCGCTAGAAGTCACCTAACAATAAAACTGCTTCTGAACAATGGAGAAAAACTACAGTGACAGAATAATGTGATTAAATCAAGTGACCTCTCCCTTGTTGTGGAACCACAGGCCACATGAGATCTTCCAGGATGCGACTGTGTCCAATCCAAAACCCATTAAGCCTCAGATTCCAGTGCATCATTCAGGACAACAGTGTTATCCTGGACAAATGGGTAAACTAACCATCACTGATATCTGTTCTAAACAAAACCCTTCTCTTCCTGTTCTCCTCACCCACTGTTTATCTTAATATAAATCCAGAAATCTCTCTAGAATTCTCTTTTTCAGTCTGTCTGTCCTTTGATTTTCTCAACAACTGCTCATCCAATTCACTTCAAACTTGGCAGGTGTATTGCTGAGGTCCTGAGTAACTGCAGTGTTGACTGTGAACTTTTTTGGGTGAGGGGTTGTCAAGAGAATTCAAATACAAACCCTAACCCAACAGTTAGAGGGATCTGTGGCATCACACAGTGTGTATAAGTAGAACCCATTACCCCCATCAGTCCACAAACTATATTCCCTATTTCCTTCCTTCTGCCTACTTTTCTCTAATGATTATTATAAAAGTTATTGTATGCATATCTCTTTTTATATTTACAGTGCATTTAAAATTGTTAGGTATAAAGCCAAAATAGTTTTTTTTCAAAATAGTTTAAACTCACTGATATTAAATGATGTGCCTGGGTGAGGTCTGAAATGTTTCTAAAACGTGAAACTACATTGGTTGCACTTGCACTTCTACTGTCAAACCTGATATATGTTCAGAACATACAGATGATTGTACTCACCAAGTCAGTTGCTGCTGACCCTAGGTTTAAAGGATAATCCCAGTTTATTTAAATTTGGTTTTTATTTTATTTTGTAGTTTTCACCATCATCTCAGTTGATTAGGATACTATTGTTCCAACTTAATTTCTGAAGATGGAAAAAAAAACAGTGCAAAGATCAGGCAGGATGGAAATAAGACAACTGTTCATCCAAATTATTGAAACTGCTTTACTTGGATGTCAAATGGAAAGTGAGCCACCAGAAATGCAACAGTAATTCTAAGTAACCTCATACAAATTCAGTTGTGTGAGGTTACTTAGAATTACCGTTTGGTCAAAGGCAGGAGGTCAGCAGATGTGTATTTAGGAATTTTATTCTTTGTCTTCTTTTCCAAGTAAGTTTAACTAACTTGGGTGTTTGTTGACCCAACTTCTTTTTAGTGTTTTCTTCTGATCACTGTGTTCTCAGATCTCAGCAACTAACTTTGATTTAACGATCCTTTTATTGTGTGATCACACTAACCTAAACATTTCTTTGGCTTTCTGTTTCCTGATGTTCTGGTATGTAGAGCTTAATAGTTTTTGTGAAGGGACAAACACTCTCTTGTCAGGCACTCAGGCACCAACTTCATTTAACATTTTCCACTTGTGCAGCTCCTCAAAAGCTGTCTATCGTGGCGGTCAGCAGGACGAAGACACTGCTGGTATCAGCTTATCAGGAGCACCGCACAGGAAATAGGGAGGTCAGTGAAGTCTTTACTCCCTGAGGTTCTCAGTGGTACAACATGGCAACAATACTGCTGTGTTCAATGTCCACAGGGAGCACTAAACATTCTAATATCATCCTTATTGTCCTCTTCTTGGACCAGGTTCGTGTCATTGCAGTGGTGCTGAGGAAGGAGACCGTAGCCTACCATTGCCTCCTCTGTTGTCAGGATCAACTGCACATCTCTGACGGTGTCAGCAGTGTCCACACTGATCACTTTGACTTTCCATATGGGACAGCAGACATCATGTGTCCTATCCCTTCAGGCTGTGAGACTGTGTCTCATATCGCTGTGACCTCTGCTGCAAACAAATCTGGAGGTACTGATAGATCCCACACATCAGGGTGTTAGCTGTGTTAGCATTATGGCTCTAGAGACGATGGTAATGTTAGTCTGTCTGTCAGTTGGTCCACCACTTTGATCAAGACTGAAGTATCTGTGGGCACCATGAAATTTTGTTCAAATATTGATGGTCCCCAGAAGATGAATCCTGTTGACTCTGGTGATTCCCTGACTTCCTCTGGAGGTCAAAGTTATCATTATTATTGTTATTTATTTATTGTTATTATTTCTTGGAATATCTCATCATCCACCACATAGATTGGCATTGGCACCAAACTTTGTACAGACATTCATGATGCCCAGATGATGTACCTTTATGATTTTGGTGAATTCTTTTCTTTTCTTTGGTGAACTTTTCTTATCCTGCCACCATGAAGCACACATGTGTGGTTTTTAACATCAACAACCAGTTGATTATTTGTGTGGAAATTAAGTCAAAAACCCAAAGATATTCTGTTTATTGTTACATAAGACAAAGGAAAGCATCAAATTCTCACAAGTGAGAATCTGGAACTAATGAATGTTTGGCATTTTTGTGGAAAACTGACATAAACAATTTCTCTGATTATAGTGGACAGCAAGTAATTGAATAAGTTTCAAGTATATTTCAGTGAATGTCTGCAGCCTTGAACATACTGTAGTTTAGGAGTACAATAAAGACATGTGACTGTCTAAACATATCTGTGGTTCTTTTCTGTGGCCTCTTAAATCAAAATAAAGAGTCTGTGGAGGTGAAGAACCAGAAGGTGAAAAGTGACTCCTTTCCATACAACTTCACTGTCTGCCTCTCCACCATGTTCGATTTCACCAACGTGTTACAGGTAAAGCCACATAACACTGATTTTATTGTTATTTTCAACTTAACTTTTTTCTTTTCGATTTTTCTAAAAAGAAAAAATTCAAACTAAATGCCTATGTTAAATTTCAGCTGGTCCAGAGTTTGGAAATGCTGCAGTTACTAGGGGTGAACAGGGTTGTCGTCTATAAGACCAGCTGCAGCCCTGAAACACAGCGCATACTGGACTACTACACTCACAAAGGTGGAGTATGTTGCTTTTGTTGGAGTGAGATTGTTTCAGAAAGGAATTTTAAAGTTTATAGTGATAGCACAAGCACTTGTCCTCAGTATGAGCTGAACTACGAAAACGCCCTTTTCCTGGTATTGACTTTTGTAGATTTTTTCAATGTTTGATGCAAGCCACGCTGCTGCTGAAAACAGGGTTAATGATAACACTGAGTTTCTACCAGAGCAGCAGTTCTTCATTGCTTCATCACTACTTTCACTTTGCACTCAGTCATGTAATCCAAGTCCCAGAATTCTAGTTAGATAGACTTTATTTATCCCACTTGTGGGAAATTCACATGTTACAGCAGCAAGAAACATGGGGGACCAAAATAGGAAAAATAGAAAAATAAAAATAAAAAATATAATATAGAAAGGCACAGAAGTAAACAAAGTGAAAAGGTTAAAGTGCAGCAATCAGCATTAGAAAAAGTCTCCGTAATAAATAGAAAATGTGCAGTTGTGAAATGTATGGTCGTAAAATATAGGAGAAAATAATTATTGAGGTAGATGAAAATTTGTGCAAAAATAAAGTGACCAGAAAAGTCCAAAGTCCAAAATTTTCTGGTTTATTGTTGGGTCAGTCTGGTGTTGTATAGTCTGATGGCTGTTGGAATGAATGACCTGCAGTAGTCCTCCTTCTTGCACCACGGATGCAGCAGTCTGTTGCTGAAGGAGCTACTCAGGTCTCCCAAAGTCTCATGCAGGGGGTGGGAGGGGTTGTCCATGATAGACGTCAGCCTGGCCAACATCCTCCTCTCACCCACCTCCTCAGTGGAGTCCAGAGAGCAGTCCAGGACAGAGCCGGCCCGTCTGACCAGCCTATTCAGTCTCTTCCTGTCTCTCTCTGAGGATCCACTGCTCCAGCAGACCACTGCATAGAAGATGGCAGAGGCCACCACAGAGTCATAAAAGGTCCTTAGCAGTGACCTGCACACTCCGAAGGACCTCAGTCTTCTCAGCAGGTTCTTGTACAGGGCGTTGGTGTTATGAGACCAGTCCAGTTTATTGTTGGGGTAAACACCCAGGTATTTGTTCCCCTCCACAATCTCAATGTCCAAACCCTGGATGTTCACCGGTGCAGTGGGAAATGACTTCCTGCTGAAGTCAATCACCACCTCCTTCGTCTTGCTGGGGTTGATGTGCAGATTGTTCTTCCCGCACCAGTCAACAAAGTTAGTGATGACCTCCCTGTACTCCAGATCATTCCCCTGAGAGACAAACCCAACAATGGCTGTGTCATCGGAGAACTTGTGGAGGTGGCAACTGTCAGTGTTGTGTCTGAAGTCCGATGTGTACAGGGTGAAGAGGAAGGGGGACAGTACGGTACCCTGCGGGGCCCCCGTGCTGCAGACCACCACATCAGACACACAGTCGCGAAGCCTCACATACTGCGGTCTGTTGGTGAGGTAGTCGGTAGTCCAAGCAGCCAGGTTATAGTCCACTCCAGCTCCTTCCAGCTTCCCCCTGAGCAGAGATGGTTGGATGGTGTTGAAAGCACTGGAGAAGTCAAAGAAGGTGACCTTCACAGTGCTCACAGTGTTCTCCAGGTGTGAAAGGCATCTGTGCAGCAGGTAGATAACAGTGTCTTCCACACCAATGCCAGGCCTGTAGGCAAACTGCAGGGGATCCATCACATCACTCACTAGGAGACGAATGTGGCTCAGGACGATCCTCTCCATTGTCTTCATCGGGTGAGAGGTTAGGACTACTGGCCTGAAGTGTTTCGGCTCACTGGGATGCGCAGTCTTTGGAACTGGGACCACGCAGGATGTTTTCCACAGGAGTGGAACTCTCTCCAGATGGAGGCTCAAGTTGAAAATGTGCAGAAAGTTGAAAATGGGCAGAAAACATGTGTTGCAACAAACACAAGCAACAAGCAGCTAAATTTGTTTCAGACAATCTAATAAAAATGCAAAGTTTAAATTGCTTGGCTGTTCACGTGTGTCCTTGTGATCTAATTCTACCAACGTCTCCTTCTCAGGTTTAGTGGAGGTGATTCCTTGGTCTCTGTCCAAATTTATTAATGTATCTCGGGGCTGGCTGCCTTCACATGGTCCAGGTGACATCCACTACCTCGGCCAGATTCCTGCTCTCAATGACTGTCTCTACAGATACATGTACCAGTCTAAATATATGGCCCTGCATGACATTGACGAGCTCATACTGCCTCAGTCAGTCAACAGGTAGCACTTTTTTCATTGAATAAGACAAATGTGTTTTTAGAAATCAGCCCTTTGTCTTGCCAAAATGATAACTGATATCAACTTAAGTTCCTTATCAAGTTTTCACATTACATTGACTGTGTAAAATACAAACATAGAACACACTCATGAGAAGTGCTGAATAGATTTTAGTTGTTTTTTTTTTAAGACTTTCCAATTCATTAATATCCTAATACAACTTTCACTTTAATTCAAAGAATGTTATTTATCCCCAGCTTGGCAATTTAAAATGATATACAGCAGAGTACACACACCCTGAGCTGAACATTCTGTGTACATTATCAGAAGGATGCACTATAGAGTGATCCTAGAAACATTATGTCCATTGAAATGGTCGGGGAATCTGAACAGATTCAACATATCCTCTGTGCTTTCAACTTCTTTATAGTGCATTATGGTGCAATATAAATACTTTATATACTGGTTATAAAGTTTGGTGTTGGAAAACAAAGTTTAAAAACTATTTTGACTTCTTTTATTCTCATTCTGTTACCAGCTGGTTGGAATTGTTGCCACAGTTGGAGAAGAAGTATGGCGCTGACCAGTGTTACATGTTTGAAAATAACGTGTTCCCCATCACCGTCACGCTGCCTCCTCCCACCTCCCAGACTCTGCCCCTGCAGAACCACCACTGGCAGAATGTGTCTGGAGTTAACATCCTGGCTCACCTGTACCATGAACCCATCATTCCAGAAACTCATTACAGCAACTTCAAGATCATTGTCAACCCACGAGCTGTGTACAGAGCAACCGTCCACGGACTGCTGAAGTCAGTCAAAGGCTGCGCCTGGGTTGACAGGAATATAGCACGAATGTACCACACAAGGTAGAGTTTTGTTTATGTACTTCCTCATCACATCATGTGTGTGACTGTACTGTTTTTGCTTGTAGAATATGAGGCAATTCCTCCTCATTGTTGGTTCAGGTATCTGCAAGAAAAACACACATTTGTATTCTCCTGAAAGAGTACAGAGGATTAAGATGAGATTAGATTTGATGCTTTTACCCCCAAACAGATAAAACAGGCACACCAGAGACACTGTAACAATCTGTAACTCTGCTTTCTGTCTGTGCAGAGATCCGAGGCAACCCAAGCTGACACCAAACCAGCTGATTTATGACGGCAGACTGCTGAGCTACAGCACCCACCTCATACCAGCTGTCAATACTGTACTCAGAGAGAATGGACTTCTACCAGAGGACAGCATACAGTAGCCTCCGTTGGTGTGTGCGTGTGTCTCTACTCAAAGCACCAAATGCAAATGTTGTTCACTTATTGGCCACTACGTGGAGGTGTAAATGTCCGTTCAGACTTTAACTCAGGGAGAGGAATTATTCTTCAGGGATTTATAGTTTAATCATTTAATAGCCTGATCTGTGTGAACTTCAATACTGTCAATACTGTACTCAGAGAGAATGGACTTCTACCAGAGGACAGCATACAGTAGCCTCTGTTGGTGTGTGCGTGTCTCTACTCAAAGCACCAAATGCAAATGTTGTTCACTTATTGGCCACTAGGTGAAGTGTAAGTGTCCATCCAGACTTTCATCCTTTTAACTCAGGGAGAGGAATTATTCTTCAGGAATTTATAGTTTAATTATTTAATCTGATCTGTGCTGACTTTTTAAACATGTTAAATATGTTGCTTGCTGACTGCACAAACAATTCCATTTTGCATTATAGAGCGGTGCAGGGATGATGTATTTTTGATGGCCATTTTTGTTGCTCGGGTTTATTTTTTATTTTCAGTACTGTATGAACCATTTTCTTGGGTGATTGAATAGTGGTTAATTCATTTTTAATATATACATTGAGCTTTAATTAATGTATTTTTAAGCTATTGTGGAGCATTGCTGTCTGTAGTGTCCTGCTGTAAATGATCAATAAAGGTTTTGGACTGGAAGACAGTTACATCCACTTTCACAGTGTTTTCTAATACATGAAAATTTGCAGACATTAAACTGGATCATTGGAGGCAGAATATTAAGAAACATGTAAACTAGACATCACTGATGTAGTTTCCCTTTGTGTTCACTAGAGGGCAGCAAAGAAAACAAACAATACGAAGCAGCACTTCTGGGGACCCTTTCTCAAACTATCGCGAGAGACGGGACCTCTCTCACATCTACTCTGTGCATTGCTATGTTTGCTAATGGACAAAAGAACTGCAGGGATGGTATTTATTAAAGGTCTGTTTAGTGAAATGCATTGCATGCTGCAGGGGGTATTTCATATCAGATACAGTAGTGTTCCTACGTGTGTCAACCACGAATTTATTGTAGTGTTGCAGTCCCACCATGTGACCACTAGAGGGGACTGAATATTAATGCTACCAAAGACAGAAACATTAAACCAAGACATCCGGTGAAAACTTTCGACATGTAACAATTAAAAGCAACAGAACTTTTATTTTCAACTCTGTTTTTTAATGTCCTGTCCTCTGCCATGTATGTAAATTAACGTCAACGGAGGTAGCATTTATCGCAGAGCTGTTTGAATACAGTATATTACATAGAGAAGGATTTATATCGTCTCATAACAGCCACTTGCTTTATTTCATATATGTGTGTATAGTATTTGACCAAACACTAACTTTGCCACTAATGTGACTACTTCCTGAAATCATCATCAACGATATCAGTAACTTTGATTAGTTGTAACTACGACACGTTTTCCTCGTTTTCCTGCTGTGACTGATAGAGAAATCAAACAAAAAAAACTACAAGTCCCAACGCAGCCTGAACAAACAGTCACCGGAAGTTGGCCATTTTGGTATAAAAGCATTTCCGCGTCCGTTGACGGTCCTTTCCTGTCTACGGCCTATTGGAAGATGGCGGTGCAAATCTCCAAGAAGAGGAAGGTTAGCACAGTTTTATCCGCGTTTTACTCACAAACACAGCGAGTTTCTGTAAAAATGGCATCATGTCGGCTACGATACCAGTGTTCCGTGTTTGTCCCGGTGTTGGTCGAGTTTACGCGCCTCCGGTCCGGAGAGGATTAATCTAGATGCTGCCGGCGGAGCGACCTCCTCATTTGGCTTGCTAACATGGCTCGGTCTCCTGCGGGTAGAGATGAGTTAATAACCCGGCACCCGCAGACATGGGGCCCAGATAAAACTCTGGTAGTTTGTGTACGCGGCAGTTTTAGTTTTATACTTTCAAATTTGTGAAATATCGCTGCTCGTTTCTGTAGTTTTATTTGTCCTAACGTGGGTTAGCCGGTGAGTTAGCTTCACAGTCAAATGAACGGAGACCGAGAAACAGCTCCCTATCCCAGATAAACCGGCAGATATCGTGAAGTTTAGCAAAGACAGAGTATCGCATTCAGTTTGCAGCGTTTGAATACAGCACGTAAAGGTTGTGAAGGATTATGTGGAGTGTTTTAAATGGACATAAACGACTGACAACAGCATCACATATGAGTTTATTGGCGTTAAAACACCTTTAAAAACCCCTGACATGCGGTTCCTCAGGGTTTGTTACGTTATTTAATATCTAAATATCCCCAGACCTGCTTATTTCAATGATGCTAGTGCAGGTGGAGTGATCGCTCATGAGTGCTCTACTTCTCATTTTAATATCCATGTACCTTAGCTCAGATACTGGGCATCTGAATGTACTCATATCCCAAATACATTAGTGCTGTCATTCAGTCCTTGTATTTTCTGTCTGTGCAGCATCTTAACAGTTTGTTTTAACAGGCCTGAGTTGCTCTGGTTTAAAACAAATCTACACGAATCTATCACAAACACAAGCTGTGAATTTCCCTGTTATAGAGCAAAGAATTAAAGTGTAGATCATTCATTTTTATTTTGTTATTCCATGCCACCATTGACACATTGTCGTAGCCTTTACTAAAGTTGTATTTGTGCACAGTGACAGTCAGTTGTTTCATTCTGAGTCTGACCCTGTGGTTTTTTCCCTCAGTTCGTCTCAGACGGTATCTTCAAGGCCGAGCTGAACGAGTTCCTGACTCGCGAGCTTGCTGAAGATGGCTACTCCGGTGTGGAGGTGCGTGTGACTCCGACCAGGACTGAGATCATCATCCTGGCTACAAGGTGAGCGTCCAAACCTTTAAGGTTGTCGTATATGAGTTGTTTGCAGAAGCACAGATGCTGGAAGCAGCTTCTACTAATAACATCAGAGTAAAATACTAAAAAGTAAACTGTCTGTGTTGTGCTATATCAAGACTATTATGCTCACATTCGTTCCCAAGTCGTAATGTAATCATACAACTACCTGGATAACATGAATGCTAGCAGGTTGTAACATGGGAGTCCACTGTCCGTCCCAAATGACGTGAACATGACATCAGGACTAGACTGAACCATGATCTTGACAGAACTTTAAGCTGGATGCTGTTGACAGCAGGAACAGAGTGTATTAATCCCTTAAACTGTCTTTAGGACCCAGAATGTTCTGGGAGAGAAGGGTCGTCGGATCAGAGAGCTGACCGCTGTGGTCCAGAAGAGGTTTGGCTTCCCTGAGGGCAGCGTGGAGGTAAGAGAACCAATGTGAATTATATAACAAACAAACATCAACTCAAGTCTTTTACTACTGCAGCAGGACAAAATAGAGCAGTGGAGTCAACGTTAGTAGAACTTAATGGCTTGTAATGCTGAAAAATGAATCCACACTGTTTATATTCATAAGTGGTTACAAGTTTAAAGTGCAGAGCAATGTGGCTGAAAGAAAGATGCATTTTTCTCACGTTAACCAGACGAATGCAGGTGTAGAGGCTCCTGAGTCTTGATTGTCCTCCCTTCAGTGATGATACGATGACGAGACAGAGCAGGACTCGGTCTGACTCTGCTGATACTGGTTCAGGTCCACGTTCTGTGGCTCTGCTCCAGGTCTTCAGATGTCAGGAGTCCTTTCCAAGTGAAGACACAGAGGCATTTGTCTGAGAAGGGTCAAAGCATCAGGAGTGTGCTGCATCTCCTAAAACAGAGACAAGACAGATTAACGTCCCTGACAGCAGTCATATTCTCTGTTCACTTCTGAGAGCAGGGTGCATGCAAACTCTAGGAAACTGTAAATTCTAAATTCTTTAATCTGCAATTAACCAAATGCTAAATATCGTTTCTCTGATTCATGATGTTTGACTGAACTCTCTCTCCTCTCTGTTAGCTGTACGCTGAGAAAGTTGCCACTCGTGGCCTGTGCGCCATCGCTCAGGCTGAGTCTCTGCGCTACAAGCTGCTGGGAGGCCTGGCTGTTCGTAGGTAAGCAGCTCACACGACTAATTCAACATGCTGTCGCTTATAGTTGACAAGACACCACTTTAAATTAGTCATTTTTGAGACACTTGATCGAGAAGAATCTCTGAACTGTAGCTCTTCATAATGTTGGATTCCTTCACATCGTATCAGAAATGTTACTTTGCAAGCAGCAGCCCGGCTTTATTCCACTTTCAGCCGCTTGTGTACTTTGTATTTAACACCATGTTCTTTGCAGCAGAACAAAATGATGCATGTGCCTTAGTTAAATTATTATTAATTATTTAAATTTTAATAATGGTTGATCAGATGTGGAGAATCTAAGGGGAGTGTAGCATTGTGTGTGTGAAGGTTTTTGGGTGTAGATTTAGAGCTTATACACTGCAGCTGCAGAGA
This sequence comes from Lates calcarifer, assembly GCF_001640805.2. Taxonomy (NCBI): domain Eukaryota; kingdom Metazoa; phylum Chordata; class Actinopteri; family Centropomidae; genus Lates; species Lates calcarifer. The sequence continues at coordinate 2,132,373 of NC_066853.1, forward strand.
GGACTGTGATTGGTCAGCTTCCTCTGTATTGTTGGTAGTAGTGACGCCATAAAGCAGGTTGAACAGTCTCATGCAGCTTCAGTCAAAGCTCGTAGTGCAGTTTTAGCAGTGATGACCGTGAACTGGATGTTTAATGTTGGTGGTTCAAAAGCTTCATGTAGTGATGTGAATGAAATTTGGTTTGATGTTTTAAAAACAGTTTTGTTCATAAATAAAAGACATTTATTTTCATGATATAAATAGGAAATAAAACAGACTGCAGGTCAGACTTGTTCATGACATCAGAAGCAGTTATTGTTTTTCTGCAGAAATATTTCACTGATTATCAGAGTTCACAGCAGAAACTGGCCTCTGTCTCACACAGCCTGGTCTGTGTTTGTTCAGTGTCCTGAGTCTTGGTCCCTTCAGTGATGATACGATGACGAGTCGGAACAGAACTCAGTCTGGTTCTGCTGGTTGCTGGTTCAGGTCCACGTTCTGTGGCTCTGCTCCAGTCCCTCAGAGCAGGGAGTCCTTTTCGGTTGAAGACATCGAGGCATTTGTCTGAGAAGGGTTGAAGCTGCGCTCTCTCAGCTGCTTAAAAACAACTTAGTGAGAAAGGAAATGAATCCGTCTCATGCTTCATCTGTCGTCCTCCATCAGTGCAGCAGATGTTCTCGACACACCTCTGTGTTTCTGAGTCGACGGCTTCGTGTTAAGACCGTTCTCACCCCTCTGCTCTTTCAGGGCGTGCTACGGTGTTCTGAGGTTCATCATGGAGAGCGGTGCCAAGGGCTGCGAGGTTGTGGTGTCCGGCAAGCTGAGGGGTCAGAGGGCCAAGTCCATGAAGTTTGTGGACGGCCTGATGATCCACAGCGGAGACCCCGTCAACTACTACGTCGACACAGCAGTCCGCCACGTCCTGCTAAGGCAGGGTGAGTTCACAGCAGCTCCGTTAAACGAATAACACCTCACTGTCGGTGCTAATACACGTTGACTGATGAGCCTGTTGGTCATCCTCAGGTGTGCTGGGCATCAAGGTGAAGATCATGCTGCCCTGGGACCCCAGCGGCAAGATTGGCCCCAAGAAGCCCCTGCCCGACCACGTCAGCATCGTTGAGCCCAAGGAGGAGCATCTGCCCACCACACCCATGTCTGAGCAGAAGGGGGCCAAGCCAGAGGTGCCCGTCATGCCCCAGGGAGCACCTGTGCCCACCGCATAAGAGGGTAAGAGACGGCCGGGGGGTGTAGGAGGTAAAAAGAGAAGCCGAAACGTCTTGATCGCCCTCTGGTGGCCAGCTGCAGTTTAGGACATAAACCCCGTCCCAAAAACATTGAAGAACACATCCAGTTCTTACTGTGCTGCAGGATGTTTAGGTGTTAATTTTTCAGATAAGTCTGGTTTGTGGAGGAAGTGGAGACGTCTTTTTTCACATGTGAACAGTTACTAAATTCTGCAGAGCTGAGGAGAGATGCAGGTCAGGAAGACAAATACACATTAAATAACGTCAAGTCAGGGTCTCAGTTTCTGTCCCTTCAGTGATGATACGATGACGAGTCGGAACAGAACTCAGTCTGGTTCTGCTGGTTGCTGGTTCAGGTCCACGTTCTGTGGCTCTGCTCCAGTCCCTCAGAGCAGGGAGTCCTTTTCGGTTGAAGACATCGAGGCATTTGTCTGAGAAGGGTTGAAGCTGCACAAACACAGTTTAAGCAGCTTTAAGTTACAGACTTAAATGTCAACAACACGTCAATGCAGTAAGCTACTAAAATACTACAGATGGACCCGAGCTACACCTAAAAATCTACAGGATTTACTGGAGTTTACTCTCTTGAGCTGCCTCAAATTTCCAGTAGCTTTAAAACACAGTTTTAATACTAAATTTAAAGTGTGTGTTTAGAGCTGGTTTTTAACTCTGATTTGTTTTGTGTTTTTACAGGTTTTCAACCGTTCCACCTGATGGAAGCAAGACCCTGTGTTTTTTGTGTACAAAAACAATAAAATCTGGAAAATACACTCAAACATGTCGTGGTCACTTTGTTACACGTGAAAAGCTCAGGAAATGTTGGAGGTACAGGTAAACCCTGGCAGCCAGCAGCACATGAGCACCTGGATTATTTATTGATTTACTTCTCTCACTCAGATCATTTATTATCTGACGTGCTCCTGTTGCGAAGATTGGTTTCAGACAGAATGTGTTGGAAACTGTAAGGAGTGAAAGTGACTGGGGCGCGTGTAAGAGCCGCATTGACTGTGTGTGACGACTGAAGGTCACGTGGTACCTACCTGAGGAGGAAGGCAGATGTCTCACTCTGCTCCTTCTCCAGGTGACCGATGCAGAGAGAGTTTCAGTTTAAGAACCTCATGTTAAAAAACACCAAAGACTTTGTTATCTAATGATGAAGGAGTTAATTAATCCATCACGGATATTTTCACTTCGTGTGAAGTTACGCTGGGATTAAAAATATTAATGTCTGTAATGAGAAATTATTTAGATCTATGAAGTTAGAAATAGTTACGTTTGACGTGTGGATAATTGAATAAAAGGTCATTCTGGGAAATATTAAGATAAAGAAACTTTTACAAGAAACCGGAAGTATAATGTTGCCATGGACACGGCGAGTTACACTGCGGGCTGTACCATAAGTGCTGTTATTCAGCCTGTATTTGTCACATATTTGGAAAATGAAATACGCCGAATTATCCACGAACATGTTCTTTTTGCTGTGTGCTAATAGAAACACTGACAACTATCAGTGAATTTCTTTGATAATGAGGAAATATTAAAAACGTGCGGATTCCTATGCGAGTTCTGAAGCGCTCCAAAACAAAACACATGACATAGCTCACAGCATAAAACCATGGTAGTTTCTAACTCTGAGAAGAAACTGGTCAAAGATTTTACAGCTGAGTGACTCATCTTCTCACCGCTACAGGCGTCAGATCCGGGTTAGGCCACGCCCCCTAGCTCCTACCTGTCGAGCAGTGTGAAAACTCCCAGCTCCCACCTGGATGAACCCTGAGGACGAGATGAGTCTGCCGGACTACAAATCAGCGGACAAACAGTCTGCGGCTGCAGCTCCAGTAAGAAAAACACTCTTCTGCTTCTCATCCTGTTTTTATCACTGAGCGGAGCAGCGAGGGCTAACTGGACTTCACCTGGACAGGTAGACAGGCTGAACAACAGCGAGGATAAGGATCTTCAATAACCAGTTATTCACCGCACATATCTTCAGTCTCTCCCTCTCGCCCAGTTTCAGGTGTTAGTTTGTTGAAGGCGGGTTTCACCACCAATCTGAAACTGATGACTGAAGTAAACGGTGGTTTCCTGTCTGAAGATTAACTCATCCACCTTTAAACTTCCTTAAATGTGTCTTATGAAGGTGTCAGGTGAATGAACTGGGCTCCAGTCCTGTACTTAAACACAGTTCACGGGACTTTAAAGTTTACTTCAAGTGGAAATACTCAGTGAAGTACAAGTACACAGTTATTGTTACAGTTTTTTCAATAAGTCAGACTTTATTGTTAACTCTGTGTGTGTGGTCTTAACCTGAGCTAATGAATGTGTGGTTGACTCAGCACAGTGTGTGTGTGTGTGTGTGTGTAGTTGAAATTATTTTTAAAGCTCATCACAAGTTCCCAAAGTTTTCTCATCAGGATCTAAATCAAACCCACACAAAGAATATTTGTTTTTTGTTTCTGACCTTAAACTGAAACTTAATTGTTGAGTCCAGTAAAACTATTTTCATCTCTGATTGATCATTCAGGCTTCTCTAATGTCGGTCAGACAAAACAGGACGATGGTTCTGGGCGTTTGTTTTTATTATCTGACACAAAGGAAAGATCATTTATGAAAATAAGCATTATTTAATATCGTCCATCAGGTGTATACAGCCGGGCTGATGTGTCTTTATCTGTAATAAGCTGATGTCTCCTGATAAACCTGCCTCTGATCTAAATGAGGAGACTTTGGAGACCAGTTCTTTGATCCTGAAACTTCAGATGAAGCTTTTCTAAATGAGATGACTGTTCTCTCCTCAGCTCTCTCCTGTGGTGCAGTTAAATGTTGGCGGTCACCTGTTCAGCACCTCTCTGAGCACACTGAGGAAACACCCCAACTCCAGGCTGGCCGAGCTGTTCGGCGGACACCCCAAACTACGGCCCGACGCACAGGGACGCTACTTCATCGACCGCGACGGTTCGCACTTCGGAGCTGTCCTCGGCTTCCTGAGATCAGAGCAGCTGCCCACAGAGAACATCCAGGAGGTTTGAGCCTGGTTCACTCAGCAGTAATCAGACTGACGCAGGATCAGTTCCCTGAACCAGTGTGTGTGTGTGTGTGTGTGTGTGTGCAGGTTCACAGGGAGGCGGTGTACTACAACATCAAACCTCTCATCAAACGTTTGGAGGAGACTCCTCAGCTGTTTGGAGAGCTGGTGGGACGGCAGCAGTTCCTCTCCAGAGTCCCCCACTATAAAGAAAACATCGAGGTCAGCTACTAACAAAACTCCACTGCATCACTGCAGAGCTAACCGGTCAATGTATTCTTTTAAAACAGACTGATACTGACACACACTGAGACTCACAAGATGAAAACAACAGCAGCTCCATTGTTGCAGCTGGTAAACGTAATATAACCACATCATTAAATTATCCCCAGCTTGTGTTTTTGTGTCGAAACAAAACTTTAAATGCAGATTTTCAGTGGGAAACCGTCAGCCTGCAGCTGTCCATCGACTCAGCCGTGACTGTGATGTCTCCTGTAATCCACAGTCTGTTTCACTTTTCCTCCAGGTGCTGATTCGTATCGCCAGAGCCGAGGCCATCGCCGCCCGCCACTCCACCATCATGATCTGTGTGCTGCGGACGGAGGAGGATCTGGGTTTCTACGACAACGCCATCAACAGCCTGGAGGCGGATAAGGAATCTGTGGTGACGTTCGGGCCCTGGAAGGCCGTCCCCTCCGTTAAAGACCTGCTGGACTGTGTAAAGATGGACATTGAGAGTCAGGGCTACAAGGTGAGCATCCAGCCTCACGTCATGGAGAAGAGCTTCCTGTCCAGGAGCTACGACTTCTTCTACAAACTCACATTCACCTGGTGGTGATGACCAGGCTGCTTTTAGTGGAAGCTGCGCGTCTGAAAACAACAGGCAGCGTTTTCCACAATAAAATATCTTTGATTGATTTTGAACAATAATCATTTTAGACACAAGGGGTCAGTACAGCATCTGTATATATGAGTTTGAAACGTTACTGAAATTATGTTTTACTGCTGCTAAACTTTAATAAACAACAAACTGTCCAGTGACACAATCCTCTCTTCACTCACTATGTTTAGTTTAGCTTGTTTTCGTCAGGTTGCTTTTTGTGCAGTTGGCACAGTGTCAGAGGCGTGTTGCCTCTTTAAAGTCGACGTTTGTTAGATTTGATCGTAAAGGTTTCGTCCGCTGTGAAAACAACTTGACAGTTCCAGATAATATGTTGTACCACGGGGAAATTCAGTCACCGAGGAAAATACTGCGTCACATATATAGCACTGGGCAATCCACGACCCAGATTAGAAGCAACAAAAAGGCCGTGGTGCCTAAAAGCTGAACGAGCAGAAAGCAGCCTCAGTGTTCACCACACCGCAGGGCAGGGCACCTTAACGTCAGACCACTTCCTGTGTGATCACAGTGTGAAAATCAACAACAAGAAACAGTGCTGGTACTGTCCTGAAGCCACAGGTTAGAGCAAACCAAGGTCATGTCCATCAAGTGTTTGACTGGTGTGCTCTCGAGCAGGGCAGCGAGGCTCCGACCTGCTCAGTGTCTGATAGTCAGTGTAGAAACACGCCGATATCACCGACATTTAAACTCCACTGGACGTCGTTTGTGTTTGATTCAGGCTTCAACTGATATTTTAATGTTAAAAAGATGTTTGAGTTTCAGCTTTTAATTCAGTGAGAAAGCCTCTGGAGCTGCACTCGGATCAGTTAAATGGGACACCGAAACCAGACTGACTTGTAACATTTGCAGCTCAGCAGCAGCAGAGTGATTCTCGATGTGACAGGAAACATTAAAGCCTTTAAATAAAGATTTGGTTCAATTTATGAATGAAACTTTGATGTTTCAGCCTCTGACTCTCCTGTGAGAAAACTTATTGTCTTTGCCTGCAGCATTGGAAAACAATCTTTTTCATTCATTCATGGTCCCAGTGGGATGAATCCTAATGACTTTGTTGATGCTGCAGATGTCCTGAGGTGTTTGGATGCTCTCAGAGGCAAATATTAAAATATATATAAATACGAGAGGTGACTCTGGACCTCCACCCAAAGAAATCAGGTTGAAGTAAGTTTCCGTCCTGTGTTCAGAGAAACAGCAGCAGTGGACATGCTTCGTACAGTATTTCCACCACAGTGACACAATCACACTTCCTCTTAAAACCCCCGACAGAGAAAAGTTGCAGTCTTGCATTTCACACCTCAGAATACTTTATAAGAAAACTGACAGTGAAGGTGAAAAATAAAAAGTTCACATGTAAGACGGTTTCATCTTTAATCATCTGCTGGAGTTTTCAGATTGTTCATGTCTTCAGTCTGTTTCATTAAACCATAACAGAAACAAAACCACAGGTGTAAGTACGTCCACGGTTTTTAACCACATCTCATGATCTTATCTAACTTCACTATCGTGACATGTGGTTGAAATCTCTGCAGAAAGCTGGTAGGTGGATTTTCTGCTACAATAATTTTTTGTCAGACTGTGGCGTTTGATGAGGCATCAAATTTTCTGATGACTGTAATATTTTTCCTGAGGTTAAAAACTGAGCTCTACTCACTCTGCATGTGTGCATCTCCTGATGGGTCACACTCTGTGTGCTGTATACCAGCAGGACATGATACTTTGTGACATCTATTATAGAATGATAAAACTTTAATATGTGTTTCCCTCGTGTCAGGCTGATGTGTGTGTCCTGTCTAATTCAGTGTGACACAGGAAATGAAGTGAGTCTTGTAGAAGCAGCAGCAGCAGCGGAGACAAACAGAGCTGCTGCGGAGGTGAAGACACAAACATGAAGAGCATAAAAAACCTGATGAGAGCTCTGCTGCTTCTAACAGGTAGAGTTCACCTTTCTTTTCAACAGTGGAAGAAGAATCAACAGTGGAAGCTCTGCTGGAGCTAGTTTTTCTACTTCATATACAGCTGGGTAGTTTTGTGCAGTGGTTTCTGACTTAAAGGTCGACAGAATAAATCTGAAGGACTGTTGATAAAACATAAATCTGCACAGATATTTTGTGTTGTTTTTCTAATCTTAGCTACACTGATTTAAAGTGTATATATATAAGAACTAAATATGTGATATGTAGCCCCAGGTAGACTCTGTGTTTCTGTAAGGGGTTGAGAAACAACAAGTTTATTTTTGCAGTGGAGGAAAAAGTAGTAAAGCAGCGTAAAAAGGACATATTAAAGTACTTAACAAAGTGTACTTGAGTTAATATTATCTGAGTTAATATCTGTTTTTCTTATTCTATAAATCACATCAGTGATGAACCTGTCCAGCTGACTGTAGGCGGCTGATTGAGGCCAAAGGCTTTACAGAGACTTTCTGGTTGGAAAATGACAATTATATAAACATGAACAAAACGTAGTCTGGTATAAACCCTCAAATAAGATGAATCTCTGATTCACTGTGTATCTTACATCTCAGCTTCCATCATTTTCCTGTGTATACTTTTATGTTGGTCATCTGTTAAGTTCTCCATGTCTGAGCATTTAAATTGGTTTGCTTCAAGAAAAAATTTTAAAAGAGTTTGTAGATTGTGACTTTTGTGTTTCCAGGTATGTGGTGCAAAAATGATGCTGTGTTCATGTACAGCAAACCTGGAGGTGCTGCCGTCCTGCCGTGCACCAACATGGATTCCATAGACTGCTCACTCATCTCCTGGACCTTCTGGTCTCCGGGAAAGGGTGGCCAGGTGCGGTACACCTACGAGGTCAGCGGGGGGAAGGTGAGCACGACCTCAGACAAATCCAGCCGCATGTCCATCACATCCAACTGCTCCCTCCGCCTCCGTGACCTCAAGGTGGAGGACGCCTGGCTCCTACGTCTGCCTGAAGGCTGGAAACCGCATCACCGACGTTTACCTCTCTCTCCTCACCATCACCTCATTCTCCAAAATCACTGACCTGCAGCCTGGAGGGAACCTCACCATGAGCTGCGTCCTGTTCACTTACTATGATGCTGGGAGCTGCAAGTCGTACAACAGCGTGTTCAGCCTCAGCTGGGTGACCGAGGACGGTACTGTGCTGCCTGAAGACAGCAGGTCTGCAGGTTTCTGTTTACTATCACTGCTGCCTTTGAACTGTGCTGTAGGAAAGTTACACTTTATTTAGTTTTAACAGTGAATCTACAAAACTTAACGGCTGTATGAAGGGAGCAAAAAATGTAGTAGTAATACAGCCACAAATTAATTGAATAGCTTCATTTTGGTTCAGAGTGTAGCTGTATGGTGACCAGGTGACATTATTATGTTTCAGAACAACTGAAATAATTCCAGGTAACTAAAATCAGCAACATCAAAAACACCTAAATGTAGATGATATTTAGATTTTAAAAGGTAATTAAAGGAGCTCACAAAAGAAAAAAAAAATGTTTAAAACCTGATTAATGGCTTTGCTGTGGAGGCCGGTTTCTACAAGAAAAGAAAATAATTTATTATAAATTATTATTCATTACAAAGCAAATAAAAAAACAGAATAAAATTTTTGACTTAAAAAAGCAAAAATGTGACTCACCATGAGTATTTGATCATTGCTTCATTCTTCTATTTTCCTGGCACATACCTGTTTTTAATTATCAGTTCTCTTAACATTAAAGTACAGTTCTCATTTTATTTATCGTCAACAAATCCTGTGAAACCACGTTAGTCTGACTCTCGCTAGTTTCCAAAGTCTTCAGTCTGTTGCTCTAACGATAAAAATCTGCAAAAATGACGTGTAGTTTGTTTTTTTTTAACTGAAACTACAAACAAAACAAACTACAACAAACTAAAGCACCTGGTTAATGTAATTCATGTGTTTTGGCAAAGTTCCTGAAATATGAGAAAATAGTAGTAGTTCTATTTTCAGTGGAATATTAATCTGAATTTGCTGTTGTAGTGAATTTTTGGGATGTCAGGATAATATATGTGGGATAGAGTCAAAATGGGATTTGTCAGCAATAAAACAGAAAATGTATAAAACATTAACTGGATGATGGTGATCTCCTCTACATGCAGGTATGAGCTGATTGCTCACACTCGCTGCAACATCACTCTGGTCACAAAACTCCAGAAGGAGGACAACAACAGGAAGTGGAGATGTCAGGTGAACATCACAGAAAACAGCGTCGCTGTGTTTCAGGACTTCACATCTGTCTTCTTGTTCCAAAACCCCTCCACGGCCCAGAATCTGTCCCCCATCAGTCCCTCATCTACCACGGACTGTGAGGTGCAGCTGCCCATCAGCCGCATCGTGCTCTGTGTGGCTCTGCCAGTCATGGTGATGATAGTGGGATTCTTCACATGGAGAGGAGACCGCAAGAGAGCCAGAACATCTGCAGCTGGCATCGAGCTCCAGGAAATTGACTGATCACTTCAGAACTTTTCTACTTTTCCTCCATGGATCCCAGACTCTGTGGACAACATAGTACACTTCAGATTCTGGCCTATAAGCACAACTTTCACATTTGACACATGAACCTAAGCTAACATCAGTCTTTTTGTATTATGTGGTGACAGGCTTGATTTCTGTATAGAGAGCAAATTGTAATTAAGTTGTATCTGCATGTTTTATATTCTGCTTTCGTATTTTTACAAACAAAAACATTCAGGTTTGGGTTACAGCTGAAATGAACTATAAAAGAAACAAACTCACTCTGATATGAATTTCTGTTTTTATTTATTTGTTCATTATTACATTAAAATGTCTTCAATCTTACTGTTACTTCTTCTCCGTTAAATGATTTAGAACTACGGTGGTCCTTAGGGTCAAAACACCACAACGTTTCAGAGAAGCGAAAGGACGGGACAACAGTTCTTGTTTGTGATTTGGCAAAACTTAAGTTTATTTGCGTCTGACGTCAGCGAAACGTAACCGATCAGGAAGTGATTTCGAACACGGAGAATGCCGCCCCAGGCTCTTAAATGCCTCTGTTTTTATGTCGTTACCGATTAAAATGAGAAACCGAGGGAAGGATTCATCGAGTACCAACAATTAATGTTTTTAAAAGATGAAATGCAAGAATTTGACCAAAGAACGCGGTCAAAAATGGCTTCAAACCTTCACAGAAACGGAGTCGGATAATGCGTCGTTAAAGGTAACGTTACTTCTGTGGCTATGTTTATGTCTCTTAGGCTACTTTGTACCGTTAAAGTGTTTTTTCTTTGCTATGTTGGAGCGTGTACTCCTGTAACAAGTAGGAGATTTCAGGGAGGATGTCACTCGACAGCAAAACGCTTCCCCCTTTTTAACCTGTAGACAGGTAGCTCTAATTTAAGTAGTGAAATAACTGCTGTGATGCTGCACACAGCCTTACTTGTGTTTAATTACGGTTTGGTTTTCTTGTGTCTGTAGACTGGGCTCCATGAGTCAACGAACCCGAGATGTTACATGATTGACAAGGTAAATGAATTGTAGCCTAAGAAGTGAGCCACAGTGTCTCTCTCTCTTGTATACTTGTATATGGACATTTTACCACACATATATTGCTACTACCTAGATTTCAATACAACTGTGTGATGAGTGGCCATATTTTCCTCCTCCTGCCGAAATTAAATTGGTCAAATTAGTAAAAACTGACAGTGCCCTGTCTGCACGTTGTCTTATTGAGACTCAAGCTGGTTGCTGGATTTTACTTGTTAATACACAAATTAAAACACATTCCACGTATATCATCATATTATCTTCAACAGTAAGTTTATTACTAAAGTAGCACACCACCTCCTCCATTTCAATTGGAGAAATATTGTCACATTTTAATATTGTGAGATCTCATCTGTGATCACAGAGATGTCGTCCACGATCACAGAGAGTCTACATATGATGAAGTTCTTTGAGACTAGGACAGAAAAAAACTGTCATCAAATGTCATAGTATATTAAGGCGTAAAAATGTCATAATATACTAGGGATAAAAAAAATGTCATATTATAGTAAAGCATGTAAAACCATCAAATGCTGTGGTTCAGCTGTAATGTTGAATATTTCTGTTTTCGTGGTTAAACTGATGAGGAATAGGTAGTAGTGTATTGATCATTTTCCTTTGTGTGTCTCTCTTTGATTTCCTCCAGGTGTCGTTGTCCATGATCAGAGACATTGTCCCATGCTTCGTAGAGACCTGCGCAACAATCAGCGGAGATGGGGGTCACCAGTTCGACGGCATTGCCCGCGATCATGGAGACATTGTCGATGATCACAGAGACAGCGTCTATGATCTCAGAGACGTTGTCCATAATCTCAGAGACACTGTCCATGATCACAGAGATGTAGTTCACAGTCAGAGAGACATTGTCCATGATTGCAGAGAGTCTTCATACAATGAATAAGTTCTTTGAGACCAGAACAGAGGCCTCCAGGTAATTCACAAACAGCTTTACATCAGCTGTCCAACACAGAGCACTGACTGTTTATGTTCAGTATTCAGTATATCAGAAAAGTGTAATAATAGAAGTGATCTGCATGTATTAATAGAAGTATTGTAAAAGTAGTTAGCAATATCAACAGTAAGATTTAATAGTCAAACTAATTTATTAAAAGATGTAGTTTGCAACAGTAAAATTTAATTTTAAAATAATTAAAAGTAATATGAAAGCATTGTAGAAGTTATAATAATCCAAAATAGAAGTAGAAATGTCACGTTATGGTAGAGCATCAAAAATGTCATATAAATGTCATAGTATACTATGGTCAATAAAGCCACGGTATAATAAATCATCAAAGATGTCAAAAAGTAATGCCACAGTATAATAAATCAAAATCAAAATCAAAAAGGGTCAAAAAATGTCATAGTATAGTAAGGGGTCAAAATATGTCAAAAAATGTCATAGTATAGTAAGAAGTCAACATATGTCAAAAAATGTCATAGTATAGTAAGGGGTCAAAATATGTCAAAAAATGTCATATTATAATAAGAGGTCAAAATATGTCAAAAAATGTCATAGTATAATAAGGCATGAAAATTGGTCAAAAAATGTCATAGTATAGTAAGGGTCAAAATTGGTCAAAAAATGTCATAGTATAGTAAGGGTCAAAAATGGTCAAAAAATGTCATAGTATAAAAAAAAAAAAAAGTAAGGTCAAAATTGGTCAAAAAATGTCATAGTATAGTAAGGGGTCAAAATATGGTCAAAAAATGTCATAGTATAGTAAGGCATGAAAATTGGTCAAAAAATGTCATAGTATAGTAAGGGGTCAAAATATGTCAAAAATGTCATAGTATAGTAAGGGTCAAAATTGGTCAAAAAATGTCATAGTATAGTAAGCAAAAATGAAAAAATCATAGTATAGTAAGGGGTCAAAATATGTCAAAAAATGTCATAGTATAGTAAGGCATGAAAATTGGTCAAAAAATGTCATAGTATAGTAAGGCATGAAAATTGGTCAAAAAATGTCATAGTATAGTAAGGGGTCAAAATATGTCAAAAAATGTCATAGTATAGTAAGGGTCAAAATATGTCAAAAAATGTCATAGTATAGTAAGGGTCATGAAAATTGGTCAAAAAATGTCATAGTATAGTAAGGCAAAATTGGTCAAAAAATGTCATAGTATAGTAAGGGGTCAAAATATGGTCAAAAAATGTCATAGTATAGTAAGGGGTCAAAATATGGTCAAAAAATGTCATAGTATAGTAAGGGCATGAAAATATGGTCAAAAAATGTCATAGTATAGTAAGG